>NC_037672.1:81858099-81886765 GCF_003255815.1 Theropithecus gelada | reverse complement strand
CCCAGTAATGGGATGGCTGGGTCATATGGTACATCTAGTTCTAGATCCTTGAGGAATCGCCATACTGTTTTCCATAATGGTTGAACTAGTTTACAATCCCACCAACAGTGTAAAAGTGTTCCTATTTCTCCACATCCTCTCCAGCACCTGTTGTTTCCTGACTTTTTAATGATCGCCATTCTAACTGGTGTGAGATGATACCTCATTGTAGTTTTGATTTGCATTTCTCTGATGGCCAGTGATGATGTGCATTTTTTCATGTGTCTGTTGGCTGTATGCATGTCTTCTTTTGAGAAATGTCTGTTCATATCCTTTGCCCACTTTTTGATGGGTTTTTTTTTTTTTTTTCCTTGTAAATTTGTTTGAGTTCTTTGTAGGTTCTGGATATTAGCCCTTTGTCAGATGAGTAGATTGCAAAAATTTTTTCTCATTCTGTAGGTTGCCTGTTCACTCTGATGGTAGTTTCTTTTGCTGTGCAGAAGCTCTTTAGTTTAATTAGATCCCATTTGTCAATTTTGTCTTTCGTTTCCGTTGCTTTTGGTGTTTTAGGCATGAAGTCCTTGCCCATGCCTATGTCCTGAATGGTATTACCTAGGTTTTCTTCCAGGGTTTTTAACACTTATATTTCATTTCCTATTACAGTGGTATCAAAGTGGCTAAAAAGCCCAAAACAGTTTAGAGTGATAATGGTTAAACAAGTACACTTGTTAAGTTTCTAAATTAATAGAAATAATGAGATGTTATTTGCTTAATTATTAGATTATTACAGTTTTGTGCTTAACTTTCTGTATATATAATGAGCGTGTATTTCTACTCCCAAGTCAAATAGCATTTTTATTAAGGATGTTGTGTTTTTTTAAAGGTCTGTGGGTTTAATAACTTATCTCTCTCCCTCTCTTTCTCACTCTTAAAGATGATGCAATTTAAATAATGGAATTACTTACATGCCAACATATTAGGTCACTTTGCATATATCATTCAATTTAAGAGTAAGTTTTGCCTAGGGGAATTTGCTCATATATGTGTTTTTGTGTACATGCCTCTGTGTGGAATAGTGTTAGTGTGTGAATTATATTTCTGAAATTTAGTAGTACTGCTAAAATATTGGCTATATAAAATGAGTCTGAATACAATATAAGATGTTTCTTGTACTCTTTAACAATATTTCTACCTCTTCAAAATTGATTTGTCCGATTCTTTTGGAAGCTTTTTTCTAATTTATTTTCCTATTACTTCCATGAAAGTTTGTCTATACTTTTGTGAGTCTATTTTTCTCAGATACACTTATAAAAGTATGTATTTTGAAATTTTCTAATTTCATAGCATTAAATTGTATCTTATATTCTCTTACCATTTTTAAAAATCTAACTTTTTACTATTTTTATTGTACTAAATAAATATAACTAAATTTAACATTTTAACCATTTTAAATGTATAATTCAGTAGCATTAAATACATTCATAATAGTGTGCAACCATCACCATGCATAGGCATAACACTTTTCATCTTTTAAAATGTAACTCTATATCTGTTAAACAGTAACTCCCCATACCTACCCCTCACCCCTCAGGCCCTGGCAACCATCATTTTTTTTTTTTTTCTGTTTTCATAATTTTGACTGGTCTAGTTACTTCATATGAATGAAATCACACAATAATTGTCTTTTTCTACTGGCTTATTTCATTTAGTCAAAGATTCATCCATATTTTAATAAGCATTAGAATTTTTGTCCTTTAGTAAGTCTCAATAAGAATCTATTGTGTGTATATACCACTTTTTGTTTATCCATTTTTCATTCAATAGCATTTTAGCTATTGTGAATAATGCTGTTATAAACATAGATGTACAAATATCTATTATATACACTATCTTCAGTTGTTTCAGGAGTGTACCCAGTGGTGAAAATGCTAGAGCATTATGGTAATTCTCTTTTCAATTTCTTCAGTAACTACCATATTGTTTTTCAGAGCAACTGTACCATTTTGCATTCCTATGAACAGTGAACAAGAGTTTCTCTTTTTCTACATCCTAATCAAAGTTTGTTCTTTTATTTTTATTTATTTATTTATTTATTTATTTATTTATTTATTTATTTATTTGAAGTTAACTATCTAAAAGGTCACGAGGGCATGAGGTTGTATCTTATAGTTTTGATTTGCATTTTCCTAGTAATTAGTGATGTTGAACATGTTTTTATGTACTTTTTGTCTATTTGCTTATCTTCTTTGAAGAAATGTCTATTTAAGTCATTTGCACATTTTCGAAGTAGATTATTTTAGTTGTAAAATTTTTGAAGTTCTTTATATATATAAGGGTATAAATCCCTTATCAGATACATAATTTGCAAATGTTTTCTCCCATTTCGAGGGCTGCCTTTTTAAACTGCTGATAGTAACTTTTGATGCATTTTTTTTTTTAATTTTCATGACGTCCTATTTGTCTATTTTTTGTTTTCTTACCTGTGCCTTGGTGTCACATCTAATAAATTTCTACCAAGTTCAGTGTGAAGATTTTGCCCTGTTTTATTCTAAGAGTTTTATAATTTTAGAGCTTATATTTAGATCTTTGATCCTTTTTGAGCTAAATTTTGAATGTGATGCTAGGGTCCAACTTTATTTTTCAGCATGTGTATATCTATTTTTTTCAGCATCATTTATTGAAAGACTGTCCTTTCCATATTGAATTTCTTTGGAACATTTATCAAAAACCATTTGATCATATACATGAGGGTTCCTTTCTGGGCTCTGTATTCTATTCCATTGGTCTATATGTCTGCTTTTATGTCAGTTCTACACTGGCTGTTTTGATTATAGGAGTTTCATAGTAACTCTTAAAAATCAGCAAATAAAATATCTTTTCAGTGATACTCTCCTTTATTCAAGATTGTTTTGGCTATTAAGGGTCCTTTGAGATCATATACATTTTAAGATGTTTTTCTCCCTTTTACAAAAAGAAAAATCAGTGGAATTTTGATAGGGATTGCATTGAAACTGTAGATGCTTTGGGTAGTATTGATATCTGAACAATATTACATCTTTGAACACAGGATTCATTACCATTTAGTTATGTCTTTTACATTTATTTCAGCAATTATTTTTAGTTTACATTGTATAAGTCTTTCACCTCGTGGTTAAGCTAATTTCTAATTTCCATATTCTTTTTGATGCCATTATAAACGGAATTATTTACAAAATTTTCTTTTCATATGGGTCATTGAAATATATAAAATGCAGCCAGTTTGTGTGTTGTCTCTGTTTTATGCTACTTTGCTGAATTTATTTATTATTTCTAAGAGTTTTTGTGGAATAATTACTCTTTCTACTTAAAAGATCATATCAAATATGAGTAGAGATAATTTTACTTCTTTTTCAATTCAGATGACTTCCATTTATTTATCTTGCTGAAATGCTCTGGCTAGAACTTCTAGCACCAGATTAAATACAAATGGTGAAAGTAGACATCTTTACCTTTCCTAATCTTAGAGGGAAAGTTTTCAGTCATTCACTATTGACTCTAACGTTTGCTTTGAGTTTTTCATATATGGCTTGATTTTTGTTATGCTGAGGTATGTTTCTTATATTTTACTCAACTAATTTTTGGAGTATTTTTATAATAAAAGGGTGCTGAATTTGTCAAATGCTTTTTCTCAAACAACTTAGATGATCATGCTGTTTTTTTTTAAATGTATTGATATAGAGTATTGTATTGATTTATTATTGCATATTGAACCATTATTGCATTCCAAAATCAAATCCCACTTAAACATGGTATATAATCTTTTCGATATGCTGCTGAATTCAGTTTGCTAGTATTATGCTGAGATTTTTTGTATCAATATTTATAAAGAATATTGACCTGTAGTTTTTTCTTGCAGTGTCTCTGCATGGCTTCTTTAATCAGAGTAATGCTGGCCTAATAGAGTGAATTAGGAAATATTCCCTTCTATTCAGTTATGTGGAAAAGTTTGAAAAGCATTGGTATTAATTCTTTAAATTCTTCATAGAATTCACCAGTGTAGCCATCAGGTACAGGGCTTCTCGTCATCAAGAAATTTTTGATTACTGACCTGTCTTGTTACTAGTTATAAGTCTATTTATATTTTACATTTCTTTATGATTTCGTCTTGATAGGTTTTTGCGTGTCTAGAGAATTGTACACTTCATCTAAGTTACCTAATTTTTTGCATCAGTTCTTTCTTAAAATGCTCTTCAGTTTTTTTTGGAATTGGTAGTACTGTTCCCATTTTCATTTCTGACCTCAGTAATCAGAGTAAATTTCTTTCACATTACTTTTTGTGTATATTCTCTAGATATTTTCTGTTTACCATGAGATTGCATTTTACATCTTCAAGTTATAACACTATAAATCTACCAGTTGAACTTGAAAACATATAAAACTCTGGTTCTTCACAACTCCATCCCCACATCTTTTGATTATTGCTGTCACAAAATTAAATCTTTATGTATTATGTTCCTCAAAACATAAACTATTTTTAAAAAATGCATTAGCCTCTTAAATAGAAAATGAAGTGTGGAATTACACACTAAAGTTACAATAATACAAGTTTTTATACAAATAATTTTTTAAAAAATGTTTTAGTATCTTAAATCATCTGGAAAAAAAAACTTGAGTTGCAAACCATGGTTACAATATTAGCTTTTATAATTTCCCATGTATACCATAATTGAGATATTTATTTCCTCATACAACTTTGAATTATTGTTTAGTATTCATTTATTTTTTTCCTCCAGGAATCCCTTGAGCATTTCATGCAGGGCAGACCTGTGGGAAACAAAGTCCTTCAGTTTTTATTTATCTGGGAAAGTTTCACAGTCTGTGTCTTTTAATTGGAACATTTATCTCATTTACATTTAAAGTTAATATTGTTATGTGTGAATTTGATCCTGCCATAATGATGCTAGCTGGTTATTTTGCATACCAGTTGATTCAGTGTCTTCATAGTGTTACTGATCTTTATATTTTGGTGTGTTTTTGCAGTGGCTAGTACCAGGTTTTCTTTTCCATACTTAGTGCTTCCTTCAGGAGCTCTTGCAAGGCAGACCTGGTGGTAACAAAATCATCATTTGCTTGTGTGGAAAGGATTTTATTTCTCCTTCCTTTATGAAACTTAGTATGGCTGGATATGAAATTCTGGGTTGAAAATTCTTTTATCTAAGAATGTTGAATATTGACCCCCACTCTATTCTGGTTTATAGGGTTTCTGCTAAGAGATCTGCTGTTAGTCTGATGGACTTCCCTTTGTAGGTGACCTGACCTTTCTCTCTGGATGCCCTTAACATTTTATCCTTAATTTGATCTTGGAGAATCTGATGATTATATATCTTGGGGTTGCTCTTCTCACTGAGTATCTTAGCAATGTTCTCTACATTTCCTGAATATGAATGTTGTCTTGTCTTGCTAAGTTGAGGAATTTCTCCTGGATAATATCCTGAGATGTGTTTTCCAACTTGGTTCCATTCTCCCTGTCTCTTACATGTACTCCAATAAATCATAGGTTCGATCTTTTTATATAGTCCCACATTTCTCTGACATTTTGTTTGTCTCTTTTCATTCTTTATTCTCTCATCTTGTCTTCATGCCTCATTTCAGCAAGATAGTCTTCCAATTCTGATATCCTTTCTTCTGCTTGATCAATTGGATTATTGATACTCGTGTATGCGTCACAAAGTTCTAGTGCTGCGTTTTTCAGCTCCATCGGGTCATTTATGGTCTTCTCTAAACAGGTTATTCTAGTTAGCAGCTCCTGTAACCTTTTATCAAGGTTCTTAGCTTATTTGCATTGGGTTAGAACATGCTCCTTTAATTCAACGGAGTTTGTTAATACCTACCTTCCAAAGCCTGCTTCTATCAATTTGTCCATATCATCCTCCTTCAGTTCTGTGCCCTTGCTGGAAAGCTAATGTGATCATTTGAAGAAGAAGCATTCTGGCTTTTGGAATTTTCAGTGTTTTTGCATTGGTTTTTCCTCATCTTCATGGATTTATCTACTGTTGATCTTTGAGACTGATGACCTTTGGATGGGGATTTGTGGGGTGGGAGTGTCTTTTTTGTTGTTGTTGGTGGTGTTGTTGCTTTCGGTTTGTTAGAAAAAAATCAAAAACAAAACTAACAGGCCCCTCTTCTGAAGGTCTGCTGCAGTTTGCTGGGGGTCCATACCAGACTCGGTTCACCTGGGTATCACCAGGTGAACTGCAGAGGCTGCAGAACAGCAAAGATTTCTGCCTGCTCCTTCCCCTAAAAGCTTCGTCCCAGAAGGGCACTGGCCTAATGTCAGCTGGAGCTGTCCTGTATGAGGTGTCTGTGGACCCCTGTTGGGAGGTCTCTCCCAGTCAGGAGCCACGGGGTCAGCCTGCTTGAGGAGGCAGTCAGTCCCCTAGCAGAGCTGCTGCGCTGCGCTGGGAGAATCCCCCTTGTCAGGATCAGCCACTCTCTTCAGAGCTGGCAAGCAGGAAAGATTAAATCCGTTGAACCTGAAACCGCAGCTGTCGCTATCCCCAGGTGCTCTGACCGACGGGGGAGATGAGTGTTCTGTCTGTAAGCCCCTGACTGGAGCTTCTGGATTTCCTGCAGAGATGCCCTGCCCAGTGAGGAAGAATCTAGAGAAGCAGTCTGGCCACAGCCGCTTTGCTGCGCTTTGGAGAATTCTTCCCAGTCCAAACCTCCCAGTCTCCTTAGCACTGTCAGGGGAAAACCGCCTACGAAAGCCACAGTAATGGTGGTTGCCCCTCTGTCCACCAAACTCAGTCATCCAAGCCAGACTCCAGACTGCTCTGCTGACAGTGAGAATTTCAAGCCAGTAGCTTGGTTGGTTTTATGGGAGTGGGACCTGGGGAGTCAGACCGCCTGGCTTCCTGGCTTCAGCCCCCTTTCTGAGGGACAGGATGTTTCTCCTGTCTCACTGGAGTTCCAGACACTGCTGGAGTATTAAAGAAAACAACAACAACAACAAAAACAACAACAAAAACCACCTGCCGCTCAGTGCCTGCCCGAATAGCTGCCCAGTTTTGTGATTGAAACCTGGAGCCCTTGGTGGTGTAGGCTCACAAGGGAATCTCCTGATCCACAAATTGCAAAAATGTGTGGGAAAAGCATAGTACCCTTCACGGGTGGCACAATCCCTCACGGCTTCCCTTGGCTGGGGGAGGGAGATCCCCTGGCTCCGTGCACTTCCAACGTGAAGTGATGCCCTTCCCTGCTTCTGCTCCGTGAGTTGCATCCACTGCCTAATGAGTTCCAATGAGATGAACTGAGTACCTCAGTTAGATATGCAGGAATCCCTGGTTTTCTACGTTGATCTTGCTGGGAGCTGCAGACCAGAGCTGTTTCTACTCTGCCCTCTTGGCCCCTCCCACCAATTTTTTTTTTTTTTTTTTTTTAACAGGTTTTGTTTTGTTTTGTTTTTTTCTCATCCTGTGTCTTTTCCCGGACTTGGGTTTTCACTTTGTAATTTTCTCTGTATATGCAGTTACTTCTAAATGTGACAGCCTTTAACGTCTGACTTCCAAAAGGAAAAAAAAAAAAAAAAAAAGAAAAAAAGAAATGAAAGTTGGTGGAAAAGGGCATGAGTCCCCTCTAAATTCCCTGGTAATTCAGCCAAAGTGGGAGGCCCTGGCAAAAGTTAGGGTAAGTGCAACAACACTGATCACTCGCTTCTTTTTCTGTACCTTTGTGATCAGAAGGAGCAACCAGAAATCAGAGTACAGATCTCTGGTTTTTGAAAAGGCTCCTTTTTGGCCACCTGGCTCCTGCATGCTATGAATCCAAGCCTTTCTCTGGAAGTTTCAAGCCTTCAAAAGACTCCAGAGTTCCAGAGTAGTTGTATCAGACTGATTCTGTCAATGTCACCATTGTCTATGTGGGGAGAGAGATTCCTGATCCTCCCTACTCTGCTATATTCCCATAGCCTTTCTCCAAAAGCTAACATCTTTAAGGAATAGTTCTATCATGTAATATTATGTCATTTATGCTATTTTTGTTTGTTTGTTTGTTTGTTGTTTGAGACTGAGTTTCATTCTGTTACCCAGGCTGTAGAACAGTGGCGTGATCTCCTCTCACTGCAGACTTCACCCCTCGGGGTTCAAGTTATTCTCCTTCCTCAACCTCAGGAGTAGCTAGGATTACAGGTATACTCCACCATGTCCGTCTAATTTTTGTATTTTTAGCAGAGACAAGGTTTCACCATGTTGGCCAGGCTGGTTTCCAACTCCTAGCCTTAAGTAATTCGCCCTCCTAGGCCTCCCAATATGCTGGGATTATAGGCACGAGCCACTGCACCTTGACTAATTTATGCTATGTTTTTACATTTACTTTAATCTTTCCAAATAGTTGTATATTTTATTGGTGTTTTTAAAAATAAACAAATGTATAATTTGTTTTATGATGTTACTCATTTTATGTCTCTGAAACTATTTTTTCACATTACAAAATATCTTACTTTTCAGTCATCAATTTTATTATTTTGAGAATTGTGATTATAGTGTCTTTACACTACAATTTCTCATATTCACATTTTATTTCTCACTATTTAGTATTTATATAGCATAGTGAAAGCTTTATAAATATTTAAATTATTTTTATGATTAATACTTGGGAAAACAGGACGAGTCCAGGAAAAATATATGCTGAAATAGATATCATATTAGTTAATGTTATATGTCAAATTTACTGGGTTAAGAGAGGCCCAGAAGGCTGGTGTAAAACTATTTCTTGATGTGTCTGTAAGGAGGGTTCCAGAGGAGATTAGCATTTTAATCATTAGACTGAGTAAAGAACTAACGTGGGCAGGAATCATCCAATCCATTGAGGTCTTGCCTGCAGTAGAACAACAACAACAATAACAGCAACAACAACAAAAACAGAGAAAGGGTGAAAGTATTCTCTTTTCTTGAGCTGGCACATTTATTTTCTGTCCTCTGACAGAGCTCTTGGCTCTTTGTTCTTTGGACTTCAGGATTTACATCAGCATCCCTTCGGTTCTCAAGTCATCAGCTGTGGTCTTGGAATTATACCGTCAGCTCCTCTAATTCACAATCCTCTGAACTCAGAATAAATTACATCACTAGCTTTCCTGGTTCTCCAGTTTTTGGAAAGTATATCACGAGACTTCTCAGTCTCCTTAATCACATGAACCAATCCACATAATAAATATCTTCTTATATGTTCATATATATCCTATTAGTTTTGTTTCTTTAATTAAAAATATTGTAATTGGGGAAAAAGTGGCTGTAAAAAGCATTTAAACGCTGAAAAGTTTATTCTTATTGAATACTGTATTATGTTTCAGTGTTTATGGTAGAGAAGCATAACTATATTGCTAGTGAAACCCAATTATGCAAAGTAAAAATAAATATTTTAATATTTTGAATTTTGAAAAAATCATCTCCACTTATTCCTTAATCTATTTCTGTTGATCACTGCTCTAGGCTTTAATTGACAAAACAGGATTTCAGACCCAGATAATTAACTTTATATTCTGTGTATTCTTGTTCAATATTCTTTTTAGTTTTTGTTTGTAACCATATATATAATTAATAAAGTTCATTTAAACATTTTTTACTCTATTGATGTTTATAATCCTAATTATTTTCTACTGTTAGTTATTGATTGTAATTACCCCTTGTTTATCAACATTGCTTCTTAAATTTCTTCGGCTTTTCAAAGAGTGTTACTCTGAATTATTTCATTCCACGTAATATTTCCTCTTGTTTTCATGGAAAGAAAGCAATTCTATAGCCAGATGAGGAATTCCAGGGTCATAATTTCTGTCTTTAAAATTGTGTGCCAGCAATGACTTTCAGATATATTTGTCCCAGAGAGAACTGATAATAGTCTGATATTTTCCTCAGAGTTCCCCATATTATATGTGTATAGGTGGATGTGGAGGATCATATTTTACAGATGTGCCTTAAATGGAATGGGCTGAGGGAGATTCTGTGTAGGAAGAAGAGTCTGTAAGCTCTAGCCTAGTTTCATAAAAGCTTACTATAACATAAATCAGATATCATCCCAGGTAATAAAAACATCATACCAAGTTTCCTCATATGGTAGGCAGAATTTTAAGACTGTTCCTGTAATTTCCAACCCCTGATATTTAGCCCTTCATTCAATTCAACCTTCAACCTTCTTTATTTTTTTTTTACAGTAGAATTTCCTCTATTATGAGTCAGCTTACTAGAGGTGGTATATACTTCTGTCTCTCAGCTTAGGTCTGTGGCAGTTTAAACATATGCATATTATACAAGTTACTCTATTTTTGGCTACCAGAGTTTCCAAAATTCCCCCAGCATCACCCATTCAGTATTTTGTAGTTCTGTATCTCCTGGGATTAAACACATGAATGCTATTCTTACTCCACTTACAACGTTGAAGTTTTGTGGGAGTTGTTATCTCTAAATTACTGGACAGGAAAGAATAAATGCAAACTTCAACAGGATAAGTGTTATTAATTTTCTAGATGGTGCATCTATTTCTGAAATATGGGTGCATATTTGGGGTAAAATCAGGGTTCTTTATTTGCTTTTAGCTAGAAATGTTGATTTGCTTTATATGTATGTCATTTATTATTATAATTTTTATTCCAATTTTTAAATCTTGTGTTCATTTGATAATTTTCTAAATGCTCACAAAATATATTTATAAAATTATCTTATTCATTGATTCAAAAATGATGGTCTCTACAAATGACTAATATTTGATATTTTGTGTAACATCAAAGTCTTCATTAAAGCCTTTCTGGCCTGCCATATTTGCAAAAACGTTGGCCAACATCAGTATCAAAAGCCTCATCTGCAATGTAGCAGCTGGTGGAAATGCCCCAGCAGCAGGTGCTACACTGGCAGGAGATACTATCCCTTCCTCAGCTACTGCCGAAGCTTGGAAGAAGAAAGGAGAACAAAGAGAGGACTATGAGGAGTCCTCTGGGCTTCAATCTTTTTGACTAAACTTCTGTTATAACATGTTCAATAAAGAGCTGAACTCTATAATAAAATAGAATGAGGTTTGGAGAAGTGGAGGCTGAGTGGTAATATCTTGTTAGAAGTTACATTATGTACACAAAATTTGAGATGTGAGAAGACAAGATTTAGTAATGTTACTACAACTAAAGAACATGTGAGGCAAAGGCAAGAAAGACAAGGGCCAAATGGTAAAACTCAAATAGGTTTACATTTGTCTTATGTCAATTGTATATGTGTACAAATAAGATTTTAGTACCTATAAAGAAGTCATACATATAATTTTTTAATTCCTTATGGTAAACTGTTTTGCAATTATGTAAATTCCACTAAAATCTCAATTAATGCCCAAGCAGGAAAAAAAACTGTATTGCAGGCAATTAACAAAAAAGCTACTATTACTTATTAGATGAGTCAGTATATATATTTGTAGGTATGGTATATGTGCTGTATGTGCATAGGTATGTGTATGCATATGTTTGTGTGCCTATGTATGTGTCTGTGTATATGTCTTTATATATATGTATAAATATAATTTTTAATGGTTTTTTATAGCAATGGCCTGATACCTTATGCCAGTAATCATGAATAGTCATTATTGGAGAGTAGTCCCTATACCAGCAGGATTAGCATCGTCTAGAAATTTGTTACAAATGCATATTATCAGCCTGTACTATACACTTCAGACTGCTCAATTAGGAACTGTAGGGATTGATCGACTGGGCGCAGTGGCTCATGCCTGCAATCCCAGCACTTTGGGAGGCCGAAGGTGTATCACGAAGTAAGGAGATAGAGATCATCCTGGCCAACATGGTGAAAATACAAAAATTAGCTGGGTGTGGTGGCTTGTGCCTGTTGATCAAGTAATCATGCTTTAATAAACCTTACATTTGATTATGTGCATATAAACCTTTAAGAACCACTGATTTATAAAACATCATTTGTAGTATATTTTTCATATAAGAGAAATATTGATAAGAAACTTTTAGGGGTTTTTAAATAAGAATATTTTCTCTGATCATTTTGAAGCAAAATCAGGTACTTTAGGGAGATTGTTGCCTTTGCCGTTTCTAGGTGACAGACATTAAGACATGACAGTGCCTCTGCCCTTTTTATAAAGACTAAACGCATTCTAAAATAATCAATAGCTTCTTATTTATTTGTGTATTAACGCAATCATTAAAAAGAGGTTACAATTAATAAATGTAGCATAATTTAAAAATCACAGGAAACAAGTCAGGTGACAAAGGCGAATGTATTTTGCAACTGATTTACTTTTATTTTCAAAACTAGAGGACTTATTTTCCAAGCATTTACCTGAGAAAAGATTGGTTAAAAAAAAAGTTAGAATGAATAAAATGAAAATCTAGGATCCAGATTCTTACTATATGTAGCATTAATGTACTATTTTTGAAATATACTACATTCCATAATGCTAATATATAAAACAGTACTATTTAAAGAATACACCGTTGGGACTGCACTGAGTAAGAACAGCACACAGCACTGGGTCTCACTCAAGGTTTGTTGTAACGACTCTGGCTAGCACCTACGTTCACTCAAGGCTCTAGCTGTATACAATCAGCAGGTGGCAAAGTCAGCCAGGTGTGTGTCCTTCCTTTCAGGGTAGCAAGTTCACCCAGGTCCTGGGCAGGTCCAGAGATGCTGCCTGTGAGCCAGGGATTGGAGTAAGAAACCTTAGAAATATACCTTCTTTCTATTCTACTGCAGCTAAATTGGTACTCAAACTACAATATAGTCTTTCCAGTCCTTTCCTTCCCTTTCCCCAGGCAGAGGAGCCTCTCGCTGTGGCCACCACCACCACTGGCTCATGAGTGGTTCTACCAGGCTACTCCTGATGTTCACTTGAAGCCCAAGAGCTCTTCCTTCAGTTCATGGTGAATGCTGCCAGGCTTGGCACTCACTTTCAGGGCAGTGGGATCCCCTGTGGCCCAGGGCAAGTCCAGAAATGCTGTCCAAGATCTTTGGTCTGGGCTTGGAGATTCCAAGTGCCTGCTTATGGCTCTACCCTTCTGTGGCCAAGCTGGTACCTAAGTTTCAAGACAAAGTCCTTTTTAATTTTTCCTCTGCTTTTTCCAAGCAGAAGGAATCTATCATCATACCCACCATAGCTAGGAATGTGACAGGTCACACCTGAAGCCAGCAGGTCTCAGAGCCCAAGGCCCGTGGCATACTCCCTGCATATCACTATTGGTTATTCAGGGCCCAATAACTCTTTAGTCAGCATGTAATGAATAATTTCAGGACTTGGTTCTTCCCTTCAAGGCAGCGGGTACCCTTTTGGCCAAAGGTGTGTCTAGAAATGTTATCCATGAGCTAGGCCTGGAATGGGAGTCTCACAACTCTTATTGGTGGCCTATCCTACTGTGGCTGAGCTGGTATTGAAGATACAAGACAAAGTCCTCTTTACTCTTTGCTCTCCCCTCCTTAAGCAGAAGGAAAGAGTTACTTTTGTCACTGCAAGCTGAACTGCCTAGGGTTGGGGGAAGGGTGGTACAAGCACATCCTTAGCTGCCTGGGCTGGTGTCTCCCCAGGTCACGTGGCATCCTAGTCTGTTGGCTCTGAGCCTAATCCAGCACTAGTAGTTGCCTAGGAATTACAGTCCTTGTGTCTTATACTGCCTTTCAAGTGGAGTTAGAACTCCAGGACACTATGGTCCATGATAGTAAGGCTTGTCAAGAACTGAATCCAGTTGCTAGGATGGGTGATTCCCCACTAGCTAAAACTGGTCCAAATGCTCCTTCCATTCATGAGCACTGGCTGAGTTTAGCACAACTTAGCTCTCAGTTGCGACACAGTAGCACTGAATTCAATGTAAAGTTCCCACTGTGCTCTCCCTCCCCCAAATGCGCAGACACTTTATGCCACATGGCTGCTGTTGGGGCGTGGAGGAGGGGTGGCATTAGTGATTTAAGACTGTCTTTCCTACCCACTTCAATGACTCTTTGATCTATATCAACTTAAAACCAGGCACTGTGATGACTCATCTGAATTTGATTCTTGTGGCAGTGCTTTTCTGTATGCAGGTTGTTGTTAAAATTTGGTGTTCCTGCAGGGGAAACAAACAGTGTAGGCTCCTATTCTACCATGTTGCTCTGCCTTAATTTTTATTTTAGATTCAGGGTGTACATATGCAGTTTCATTACATGGGTGTATTTCCTAATGCTGATATCTGGGTTATGAATAATCCCATCACCCAGATAGTGAGCATAGTACCCAATATCTGCTAGAAGCTTTTTTTTTCTTATTTTCAGATGCGCAGATAAGTGGCCATTTTTTTTTTTTTGATATTTACTTCTGTCTTTCTATTTGTTGTTGTTGCTTTTAGAAAGAATTTAGCAGATACATTGTCTCTTTTTATATATTTTGCTTTTTCTTCTAGTTTCCTTCAAAATATTCTCTTTGTATTCGAAATTCCATACATTTACCAAAATATTTCTACATGTTAATTTTTTATTTCACCACGTCCTGTGTTTTTGTATCTATTAATTTATGTCTTTCATCATGTTTTGACAATTCTAGTCATTGTATCATGAAATATTCCCTTTCCTGCATTTTCTTTAGTCAGTCTTTCTTACATTATGATTTGATTTATTTTAGGTATTTTTTATACTCATTTTCTTCCCTTTGTGTTTTTAATTTCTAGTACTCCATGATACATTCTAGATAATTTATGTAATTTGGTCTTCTTGTTTACCAATTATCTCTTCAGCTATATCTAGTCTTCTGTTTAGTTCATGCATCTAATTTTAAATTTTACTCTAGAATTGTTATTTGGCTTTTCTTCAAGTCTGGCAAGTCATTTTAAAATAATAAACCTCTGTTTTCAGAAATACAGTTAATACCACCTCATATTTAAATACATGAGTATACTTAATGACTTATTTCATCTTACCATTTTGGGGTTGACAGGTATCAGCCATGGGACATGGGCTGAGGCTGCAGTGACTTGGATGTTCAGTTGAGTTGAAATATTCAAGATAGTTCACTCACATATCTGGCAGTTTATACTTCTTGTTGATTGGAAGTAAGCTTGGACCATTGACTAGAGCAACTACATGTGGCCTCTCCATATGGCTTGGCTCTGTGCTTTCTAAGCTCATGGTGAGTGTGTTTTACAAGGTCACATTCTTAAAACAAGTATTCTAAGATCTTGAAAGTAATTTTAATTAAAATGTAAATAAAATTTGTCTCTTGCACTCATTGAAATTACAATTCTTGATTCATTTTATACATAACATGGATGCTCAATAAATTAAGATGAATGAATAAAAATAATTTCAAAACACAGAAAGAAAACTATTGGATTAAAGGGGAATTTATTGTGAATTTTATTTATATTTATGTAAAGATTATTGGTAGTTCTGATAATGCCTAGCAGATAGTTCCTTTTGATTCATATAGTCACTGATTGTTTAATGCTTTCATAAAAGATTTTGTTTATTGCCAGATCAAATGTAGCCAGCAAGAAACCTTTCTTTACGATCAGTGTAAATTTATTTTCTTAAGTTCTTCTTTCTCTTTTTTATATTTGTGAAGGAATTCTGGAGTGTTTATTAGCAAATAATATTAATTTTCTCAATTGAGGTTCTGTTGCTATAAGACCATCAAAATCTACATTGTAAATATTGGGAGGATAAAAGAGAAAGTTTGCTTTATATTTGATCTAATTTAAGGAAAAATATGGGCATTTTGATCATTTAAATAGCAAAGTTTTATGAACATCAAATATATGCCAGGCACTGTGATAGTCATTGGGGATACCCAAATGAACAAGAGCAGTAAAATCCTTCCTCTCAATGGAGTTTATATTTTAGAGAGTGAAACAAAAACAAACTTAAATATGAGAAGAATAGATAACATTTAAGACTGTGATGTGTTAGGAAGAAGCAGGATGATGAATGGATAGGTATCTCTCTATCCTTTATCTATCTATCTAATCTACCTGTAACATACTAGGAATAGTCTATTTAAATGGGTGAAATTTAAGGATAAAGGCTAAAAATAATATTGAATGAGCTGAGTCAGGTGAAGAACTAGGAAAGACTACATCAGGCAGAAGAAAATGTGCTTGTGATAGAAATGTTAGGTGAGGATTAAAATAATAAATTACAGCTCAAATATTGTGCATCTTTAAATCTACCATGTCCACAATATTTATTTGAAAAAAGAGAATTCTCTTACTAAAAGAAATTGAAAAATTGTAATAGAAAATAATTGAAAATATAAATATTAAATTACATACTCACTGATATTTTTTAATTGTTATTTTGCATTTAATTTTTTTCTGTAATTTCTAACTTTTTTTTTTTTTTAGATGGAGTCTCACTGTGTCACCCAGGCTGGAGTATAGTGGCACAATCTCAGCTCATTACAACCTTTGCCTCCTAGGTTCAAGCTATTCTCCTACTTCTGACTCCCAAGTGGCTGGGACTACAGGCGCATGCCACCATGCCCAGCTAATTTTTGTATTTTCAGTAGACACAGGGGGTTTCACTGTGTTGGCCAGACTGGCCTCAAATTCATTTTCTGGCTCAAATTCCTTTTCTCAGGTGATCTGCCTGCCTCGGCCTTCCAAAGTTAATTTCTAACTTTCAAACAGCATTAGTTTCATGGCTAGAATTCTTTGTCCTAGACAGTTTTCATAATAGGAATTAACAAATTTATTGAAAAATAAGAAAATAATTATTAACACAAATAAGTATGGTAAAGGATAACTATGTAAAGCCCTATGATTTCTTTTCTTAATAGAAACACGCACTCAAAATTGTAATTTCACATTTTATTGAAATGATTTAACACTCATTTAGTAGAGTAATATTGACCTTAAATTTTTAAATTCTTATAGAATTTTTAATCATCTTTGTGTAATACATAGTTACAGTAATGACTTCCAAAGTGACATTCATTCAAAAGTATAATGAATTCCAACTTTTTTAACCACTTAAATATTGTTATGAATCATCATAGTGTATGGACTTTAGAGATTTGATGTACAGTTTAATTATGCCATGTATTAGTCAAATGTCTCAAACATTGTACATACATACCTAATCTTAAATCTCTTTTGCATGCTCACTCTTGCTTTCTATTAAGAGGCAAAGTTAAAACATACAAATTAAAAAAGAGAAAATCTATTGGACTTGTCAAAAAAATCCACAAATATTGACTATTTAGCTATTGAGGAATTTTAATGTAGTTTCCCACAGAACAGTGATCAAGTGGGGCTTTCATAAATATATTTTTTAAAAGCTCACATTTTTTGATAGACAACTAGTTTGATTTAATATGTAATATCATTGACTGGCCAAGTTTAATATATAATACACAAAGTTATAGAGGTATTTCCCTCAATGTAATAATTTCCAAATTCCCACTGGCAATTTCAATGAAACAGTATTTTCTTTATATAAAAATTGTTGTTTGGCAGAAAAAAAAATTGGATTTTCATTTTTATAACAATACCATCAAGAAATAAAGAACATATAAAAGTAAGAAATCTGAACTAGAAATAGACTAAAGTTTTGTTACCAGCTGAGTCATTAATATCATTTAGGCTCCAAATAACTTACTGATCTTATTCAGAAGCCAATAAATCATGAAATATATAAGCAAGGGCTTTGGAAGAAACAAGTTATTTAGCTAGGTACAAAATACTATAAGTAGCAAATATTTTTCCAAATCTAATGTATTGCTATTATAAACTTTGTAAATGAAATGTTATATGTTAATAAAAATTTTATATAAAATTTATTAAAATTTACATTTTTATTATTTTGTATCAAGGACTTACATTTTTAAATAAAAATTGAATGTAATTATCTTGAAGTTATAAATAGTCATAGAGCTAATTTTTGAAATAATGTTATATTTGAAATTATATTAATTCAACAATTTTTATTTCAATTATAAAACAATTATCTTCCTTCATTAGAAAGCCAGGTCTTCTATTATAATAAGAATCAAGCTCAGTACTAACAATTAAGGTACACTTGAGCCTTATGTACCCACCAAAATATAAAACTAGTCTAACATACATAGTTGAAATTTTTCTAATGCAAATGATGGTGTGTCTTAAAGTTTCTTAAAGTGGCATGTTCATGCAATTCTAAGCTTTTATAATTTATTTCTTCATGCCTGCCAAGAGTAATATGATCTAGGACTATCAATGTGCCCATTGTGACCAATAATGTTTGTTTCTTTATCTCGAACTCTGACATTCATAAAAAGATTTTAAACATTTTAAACTTTATTTAAATTATTGTTAGGTAGATGGAACAAAATTAAGTTTTTCCTTAATACTTCTTTTTCATTCTTTATGATTGTATTACCTGGCTTTGAAATCTATTATTTTCTTCTGAAAGAAAATTATCCATCTATTGTTCTATTCTTTTTTCAAGCACTTTGTTCTTCTGTGAATCAGAACAAATTATGAAATGATTGTAATTAGATGATAAACTTGTTCATAATCTCCCTGCTGCCCTTAAGAGCTAAGCTAGCACAGTTGTAAGATAACACCAGGAAGTGTTACTATAAGTTATGTTGGGTAAACAGATTCACAAAGTTTTTAAATGATCTTACAAAAATCGTATTGAATTCTATATACTCAATTTGTATGTTATATTTCTGTACATTATTTGCATGAAGATGAGGGACTGACTTCACTTCAGCACTTCCTTGTGCACCTGTAGATGAGTTTCCCTTAGGAATATTGTTCCTAAGACTTTAGGAAACCATTGAAATAATCGACCATAAATGTTATAATGCACACAGATAAAAGCTCATATGTCTCCTTTAGGAAGTTACAGAGTTCATGAAAGCATAATGATAATGCTCAGGTAATTCTTAGGCAAATGGAAGCAGAGTAGGAAATAAAATCATCAATTACTCTCCTATTCCAACACTGCCATTATTCTAGAACAAATGCATTTTTAAATCCATAAAGATATTTGAAATGATTCATCTAGTTTAGTTGTCCTGAAAACAAAACAAACAACAGTAACAAAACTTGGTGCTTGAATTGAATGAAAAACAGTAGTAGAGAATTTACCAGTCCCAATTCTATCTGATTAATTGTGTTTGTCAGGATTCTCCAGAGAAGCAAAACAAATGGGACATATATGTCAAGAAGGAGCTAGAAAAATTTATTTTAAAGAATTGGTTCACAAAATTGTGGAAGATGGCAGGTCCAGAATGTTCAGAGCAGGTTGGCAGGCTGTATATTTTGGAAGGGGTTGATGTAATCTTGAGTCCAAAGGAGGTCTGGAACATAATTGCTTTTTCTTTGGGAGACCTCATTCTTTCATCTTAAAGTTTTCCCTTGATGGGATGAGGCTCACACACATTATAATGGGTAATCTGTTTTACTCAAAGTCTACTTATTAAAGTGTTAATCACATGGAAAGAATATTTTCACAGCAACACCTAGACTGCTGTTTTGACCATACACTGGGTGCCATAGCCTAGGCAAGTTGAAACATAAAGGAGCCGACACTGTGGTTTATGAAATTGTAAACAAAATACTTCAGGGAATATGTGCAAGGCCAATCATTGTATCATTGTAAGACTGCTTAAATGACACTATCTCAAATGTCTATCAATCAAGATATTTATTGATTATTAAAATACACTAAACCAATAAAAGACCATACATAGATAAAAAAGAAGAAAGGAACTAGCTAAATACAGATACAGAAAGATTTCCAAACTATGCTGTCCTATGAAAATGAAAGATAGAACAACATGTTTAACACTGTAAATTTTGTTTAAAAGGGAGGGGTAAAAATTACATATTCCAATCTGCTGGTATGTGTAGAAAAATCTAAGGAAAGATGCAATCAAAAGATGAAAATATTTTACTGTGTTCTGAGGGGATGGGTATGTCGACTCTAAGCAGATAGCAAAGAGGATCAGATATTCATTGGACAATGCACACAAGATAAAATATATGAATAAAGGTTGGAGAGAAGATAATAATTAGAGGATAATGTGCAAGTTGAAGTTATAACTGATCTTATTATATCATGTGATTGTTTACTTTTCAAAGAAAATTGTACATATAAAAATAATAGAAAAGATTTATTTAAACAAACTCCTAGGGCTTTTAATTTCCTCTAACATGCATTCAATTTCACTTTATGTATTTTGAAATACTAAGTAATGAAAGTAATGTGAATGTCTGACTTCAGACATAAAATTTGAAATGATGTAAAAATACCAGTAAGAATTCTTCATTGATTCTCATGTCTTTATACATTTTAAGTACTTTTTAAGGAGTAAAATCTATAGTTTTACAGACCGCCAAAGTCTTTACAATTTTAGAGAAACTATTTTTCTTCTTTCAGATTACACACACACACACACACACACACACACACACAGAGATTTAAATGACAATCAACCCTTAGGTACATCAGCTTGGTTCATATGTTCAGAGCTTGCTTTTATCCCAGTGTAATAGTAAAAGTAAAAGGATAAAAGTTTGCTTTATAGGAAAACTTTAAATTATAGCCACCTGTTGAAAGTTCTAGAAACTTCTAGTCACCATTTACATGAACAATCTTGCTTTCTAACCTTACAATTTGTTTTGTGGAGAAATAAACGTTATCATGTCTTTTATGCTTTGATACATCCTTGATAAGTTATCAAGTCATTTTGAAACAGAACACATTTAGATATTTAGCAAAATACTTTTTGAGTGGATATATGCATTTTTATGTGTGTATGTGTGGATACATACACATATATAAATACAGAAGAAAAAGGGCCTCAAATAATAGATCTGAAAAAATAAAACTTTCAATTATAGTTTTAATATGCTTAACATTAACCTTTGTCAACAAAATGGCTTAATAACAATGTTAAAGAATTTTACCATTACTAACATACATCAAAATATTCAAATAGGCAAGAATATATCAAAATAGTCGCAATGTTTGGAAGACAAATTTTGAATCAGTGCTTTGTCACCTTGACGGAATTTATAAATTATTATAGTTTTAGGGATAACTAGAAGGGGTCCACACAATAAAAAAGATGTTGGGATATCATCTTATGAATCTGGGGTTCCATCCTTGAAACAAATGGAATGGAAGATAGGAGGAGTCATGTGCAGAACCTCTAGAATCATAGCTTCAGAGACCTGCAATATTATATTACCACACGAGACAATAGAATATAATGTCTCATGGTAGTATTATTGTCATGAAATATAACAGCTATCATTTCTATTCTTTGTCTCTAACATGCAGAAAAATAAGTGAAAAATGTATTGTTTAATGTTGTAAGAGTATTTTTTTCCTTGACACCTGGTAATTTTGAAAGAACTGTGCATAAGCAGTAAAGCTCGATAAACCAGAACTTGAAAATTCAGAATTTTTTGGTAACTTGATCTTGTTAATTTGACCTTAATTTTTAATGATTTGTAAAAAACTATTTTATAGAACAACTAAGAAATATTAAAATGATTATTAAAATTATGTTTCCCTGTAAACTAATTCATACTTTTGTGAAACAAAAGTTTCTTGATTGGCCTTTCAATACTCAACTGTTGCTTGGGACACAACCATTAATAAGACAATAATAATCTCTTATTTGGAACAGATGAAATGGCTTGCATCTTAGTGAAATATAGAAATTTCAAAGTATTTTAACAGCCATTATCTGCACATAAGTAATCACTGTATCAATTATAAAACTTACTCATATTTGTTATTGTACAATTCGAAACAATTTATAATCTTGCTCCTAAATAATATATCAGAGTTTAACACAAGTTAAATTCCCACAAAAACATACATAATAGTCTCCCCATTATTAGATAGCTTAAACTTATGTTTTCTTACATCCTTTAGGAAATTACTCATATTTTACAAATAACACAATAGAAATAACATTTTTATAGTATGGTTTCTCAACTTTGGCTTTATTGACATTTTAGACTGTATAATTCTTGGTGTGAAGGCTGAACAGTGGATGTTTAATAGGATGTTTACTAGGATCTGTGGCCTCTACCCACCAATAACATCATCCCCAAGTTGTGACAAGCAAAAATGTTTCTAGACATTAACAAATCTTACCTGAGGGTAAAATCACTACCAATTAGAACCACTGTTTATAGTCATAAATCTACTTTAAAGAAAGTGTGAATATGAAAACTATACTCTCATAAAATAATTTGTAAGGATGAGTAAGATATGAACAACACTATCAAATATCAGTATTAATTTCACATGGAACACTATAACTCTACATCTCTTTCAAGTGAATATAGAACAATCATCTATCTAGTTCATATACTTGTCCATAAAATTAGCATCAGCTTATATAAAATAACTGAAATCATACATGACATGTACTATAATGTGACAAATTTGGGCACCAAAATAAATAGTGATGGTAATATATAATCGTCCAGAGAATAAAATAAGAGTCAGAAATTATATATCAAATATATGAAGGTGGTGGGACGAAAGTTCTTCTTACAGGTGAATACCAGTTTATATTATATTGAAGATAGCAAATTATCAATAGATTCTAAAACTAGGGTAATAATATTTGATGACAAGATATCGAAACTATGTAGTTTCAAACTATATTCCCACATATGATTTATTAATTATAATGAGATAAATAATTTTACAGTGGAAAGTCTTAGCATATGCTACTTTATATAAGTGATCACTTGATACTGCCAATATTAGGATATCACCACCATGTACACACTGATAGGATGCACTGAGAAGTATACAACATCACTTGGGTCATATTCCTGTCAAATATGTAAAACCTAAATCTAGCCATGAAGAAACATCAGACAAAATCAAATTGAGAAACATTCTACAAAATCACCAGTCTGCAGTCTTTGTAAAACAACTGGAACATAGTGTTTAACATCCATGAAAGAAAAATGTTCCAGAGTAAAAGAGACTAAAGATGAATAATCACTAAATGCAATATGTCACTGTGGAATGAATTCAGAACAAGGATAAGAAAAAAGTCTGCAAAAGACATTATTAAGAAAATTGATCACTGACAGTACATTTGGATATGAACTGTTGATTATGTTAAAATGTTAAAAATGTTAAATTTTCTAATTTGAGTATTTTGGTGTGGTTATGTAAGAAAATGTGCTTTTTCTTAGGAAATGCACACTGAAGTTTTTAGTGGTAAAGAAAAACAGTGTCTCCAACTTAATCAAATAACTTATAATTTGTTTTTTATGTTATAAACTAATATAAGGATTAAAAAATATAAATTATTGAATTAACTTCAATTTTTTAAAATTAAATATTTATATTTACAAATCCAGAATACACTTGCTCTTATTGAAGTTTATAGGAACAATAAAAATAGATCGACAGTGGTTTCTACTGACAAGAGTGTTAACTCTTCATAAGCTACTTGGTAATCTCTAATGAGTTCAAGTTGTATGAGTCAGTGTTTCTGTCATTTGAATCTTTATGTGAATCCAGAAAAAGTTGTTATTGAAGCTGAAAAAAGTAGACTGTATCATTTCTATTTTTTTTTTTATTTAACTGTTCAGAGCAATTACGATTAATTTTTAATTCAGTGTAGGTTTTATATTTTTAGGTGTTTTATTTTATTGTATCAGAAAACTGATTTTGAGTACTCCTTGTCTGTTTCATTGACATAGTGATAATTCCTGAATCTTATGAATGCAGTGAATAGCCAGAAACACAACCTAGCACATAATAAGTTATTACCAACTGTTATTGTACGGAAATAGTGTATGTGGTTTTCAGAACTGAAGTCAGACTGCCTCAAGTTCAGCTTTGTACCTTCTTAGTGAACGACTCGACTCTCTTTCCATCACTTTCCCCATATATAACGTGCCAATGGTAATACTATCAACCTCTTGGAGTTATTATGTGAATAAAATCACTAAATATTTATAAAATATTTAGAACATCACATAGAAAAGGTATAAAGTCATTACAATAAATAATAATAAAGATAATATGTCATCAATCACAGGCTAATACATGTTGCATTTGTGTTTCTTCACTTTCCTTTGACCAGCTCAGCTAATTGTAGCAACAGTATCTCAGAAGAAGCCATATTACTTTAGAGCAATCTATTTGAGTATAGTCCTTTTAAATTTACATAAAGCACTTGAATAGTCCCTTAGGGACATTAGACATCTGTACTGCAATAGTTTTCACAACCTGAAAAAAGAGAACTACTTTATTTGGTTCCTTTTTCTAGAGAGTTTCTTATTTTTAATAGCTCTTTGCAACTGCTAATATATTATTTTGCTGCAAAACTCCTATACTCAACTTATAATGAGTGTAAATTTCACCGAATGTATTTAAATTTTTATTTTAATAGCTATCTCAGTGATATGCAATTAATTCAATGTCTATAAAATGTATGCAAGCAATCAAAGCATGAAACAAAATCAACAAACTTAATAGGTGTTGTAATAGGCAGCTCTTAAAGATAGTCCTCAGTGATGTCTACTTTTTGATATTCACATCCTCATATTATAATTCCCTCTCCATGAGTGTCAGCCGAACAGTTACTTCTAACCAATAGAATACCACAATGGTGAGAGAAGATACAACTTTCACCACTAGGTTAGGAAAGGTCATGGCTTTTATATCTTGTTAGCAGACCTGATCCATTTTTTTGTTGGCTTGCCTGCTTTCATGAAACAAGCTGTCATGTTGGAGGGGCCCACTCAGCAAAAAACTAAAGACAAATGCGGCCCAACATACCACTAGGAACTGGGTTTTCTAGTATCTTTGTACAGTTAAGCATTGAGATGACTACGGCCCAGTCAATACCTTGATTGCAGCTCGTGAGACATGCTGCAGTAGAGAACCCTGTAAAGCTGTGCCAAGATATCTTATCCCAGAATGTGAAATAATACACACATGTTTTATTGAGCCTTTAAGTTTTGGGGTAATTTGTTATGTGGAAATAATGAATGCAGTATTTTAATCATAAAACTTGCAAAGAGCCATATTAGAATGCATTTGGCTATTATAGGATAACATTTCTTCAACAGATAAATATGTATATTGTCTTTTTTCCCTTAAGAATAATTATTTCATAAAAACAAATTTACTCAGTAGAACACAAGAACTTCAAGGTAATTTCAAATCAGTTTGACAACTATTTTATTAATTCCCTCTCACATAGTCCAGAATCAAAAAATAAAATTTTAGTTTAAAACCAACATTTTTATAATCTATACACTCAAAGCTTTTGCTGCAGAACTCAATTAGTTACTGATGGGAGTCTGTATTTTTCAGGAAAATAAACAGAGTTTTCCAAACTTACAAGCTTAACATCTAGAATATGTTGCTAGACATTTTAAAAGATTTAAGAACCTTTGGAGCTGAGTCAGTTCTGAACCTGAAACTGCCCTTGGATTTTGGGGGACCACAGTACTACTGGATTTGTATCTTTTAGATAATCCAAGGTTACAGGGTATTGGATGAGTTCTTGTTACAGAAAGTACTACCTTGCTTGTGACTTCTGTTTACACTGCTCACATTCAGATGGGGTGTTACCAAAATTATTCCAAAGAGGAAAGTTTAAATATGTAGACATCTGATTTCTAATTTTTAAAAAACTTTCTTATATATTTTTCACTATTGTTTCTCTAATATTATTGCCACTATGAAGGACAATTCATCTCATAAAGCTTTCAGTTTACCTCTTAATGAATTGATTTTATCCCTTATGTACTTCCTGCAAGATAGCTCAATCCACCTCACAACTAAATATGCTTAACTCATGCATTATTATATTAAAAAAAAATTCTTCCTGGATGTTGAAACTGTCATATTCATTTTAATATAAAAATAAATTTTTTCTAATGATTTTTACATAGGAATTTTAAGTTATATACATAGATTAAATTGTATTATGTCATTGTTGCTATTTTTCAAAGTGAGTCTCAGAATGATTCTATATTTTGACACTTCTCCCTTAAGGATATTAATATAAGGATAATCTAAGCTATAAGTACATTTAAAGAAATGTAGAACATGAGTTATATTTTAATATAAATTCTGACATTTTATTCTGAGCTCTACACTTGCTTGACTGTAACTATAATTATTGTGTGCATTTTTGTGCATGTGCATGTGTGTGTCTGTGTTTAATGTGGTTTGCTTTGGTTCTTTTGTTAGTTCTCTGACGTAAATTTATATTCAGTAGACACTTGGAGCAGCCATTATTCTCATATGTAGTAGCAAGACCTCAGTTGAATACATAATGGTCTTAATTATTATTCTATATAACCTTTGTCTTAACCTCCTGGGGCTTCCATAACAAAATATCGTACACTAGTGGCTTAAACAACAGAAATTTACTTTCTCAAAGTTTTGGAGTCTGGAAGTTCAACATCAGGGTTTCGGCATGTGCATTTATAAATGCTTTGTGAAAAATATAAAATAGTTATGTACTTTTGATCAAGATTTAGTTGGGCTCTGCAAAACTCTTAATATTTCTTTGACATCTTCACTGTAATTTAGCTTACTGACCTCTTTAAGTATACTATTCTACGAATAGAAAGGTGCTGAAACTTTCCTAGACAAATGAAGTAAATGAGCTATAAACAAAGACCGTTCTGCCCTAACTCAAATCTGCTTTCTGCAAGAATATGGCTGTTTCAGAAAGCATTTGGTTACAGTTTATAGGGATAATGATAAGTTTCTCAGTAACAGAAAAGTACCAGCCTGCTTTTCATTCCAGGATAACAGCATCTGAAGCTATTATCTTTAAGTAATACGATATTTAGAAACAATTAATAGTGTTTTTTTAAATTAATTAATTAATTAATTAATTTTTTGCATGCTATTGAATTTTGTCAAAGGCCTTTTCTGCTTCTATTGAGATAATCATGTGGTTTTTGTCTTTGGTTCTGTTTATATGCTGGATTACATTCATTGATTTTTGTATGTTGAACTAGCCTTGCATCCCAGGGATGAAGCCCACTTAATCATGGTGGATAAGTTTTTTGATGTGCTGCTGGATTCGGTTTGCCAGTATTTTATTGAGGATTTTTGCATCAATGTTCATCAGGGATATTGGTCTAAAATTCTCTTTTTAGTGTGTGTCTCTGCCAGGCTTTGGTGTCAGGATGAGGTTGGCCTCATAAAATGAGTTAGGGAGGATTCTCTCTATTTCTATTGATTGGAATAGTTTCAGAAGGAATGGTACCAGCTCCTCCTTGTACCTCTGGTAGAATTCGGCTGTGACTCTATCTGGTCCTGTACTTTTTTTGGTTGGTAGGCTCTTAATTATTGCCTCGATTTCAGAGCCTATTATTTGTCTATTCAGGGATTCAACTTCTTCCTGGTTTACTCGTGGGAGAGTGTATGTGTCCAGGAATTTATCAATTTCTTCTAGGTTTTCTAGTTTATTTGTGTAGAGGTGTTCATAGTATTCTCTGATGGTAGTTTGTATTTCTGTGGGGTCGGTGGTGATATCCATTTTATCATTTTTTATTGCGTCTATTTGATTCTTATCTCTTTTCTTCATTATTAGTCTTGCAGGCCTCCTTGAGCTGCAGAGGGTTCCACCCAGTTGGAGCTTCCTGGTGGCTTTGTTTACCTACTCAAGCCTCAGAAATGGAGAGCACCCCTCTCCCAGCCTGGCTGCCACCTTGCAGTTACATCTCAGACTGCTTTGCTAGCAATGAGGGAAGCTCCGTGGGTGTGAGACCGTATAAGCCAGATCAGGATATAATCTCCTGGTGTGCCCTTTGCTAAGACCTATGGAAAAGCACAGTATTAGGGTGGGAGTGACCCGATTTTCCAGATGCTATGTGTCATGGTTTCCCTTGGCTAGGAAAGGGAATTCCCTTACCCCTTGCACTTCCCCGGTGAGGCAATGCCTCACCCTGCTTTGGCTCTTGCTCAATGGGTGCACCCACTGTCCTGCACCCACTGTCCAACATGCCCCAGTGATATGAACCCAGTACTTCAGTTGGAAATGCAAAAATCACCTATCCTCTGTGTTGCTCACTCTGGAAGCTGTAGCCTGGAGCTGTTCCTATTCCGCCATCTTGGAAGCACCCTGCAATAGTGATTTTTTTTTTTCTTTAAACAGCCCCCAAATCTTCCTGTAAATAAGGAAATTCTCATTTTGGGATTTAAAATATCCCCATCTACTTTCAGAGTACTTATTCAAGTGTGGATAATTATTGCCTAGATTTAAATTATTTTAAAGATTCTAAAGAGTAAGCAAGGTATCAAGGGAGAAGAGGTAGGCTAGTAAGTTATAATAAATCAGGGTATCACAAAACATACCTAGGGATAAAGGACCATATTTTCACATAAAACCATTCATACTTAAACTGTATGGTTAAGAAGACAGGCTGGGTGTGGTGGCATACGCCTATAATCCCAGCACTTTGAGAGGCTGAGGCAGGCAGATCACGAGCTCAAGAGATCAAAACCATCCTGGCTAACACGGTGAAACCCCGTCTTTACTATAAATATATATATAAAAAAAATAGCAGGGTGTGGTGGCGGGCACCTGTAGTTCCAGCTACTCCAGATGCTGAAGCAGGAGAATGGCGTGAACCCAGGAGGCAGAGCTTGCAGTGAGCCGAGATCTCGCCTGTGCACTCCAACCTGGGTGACAAAGCAAGACTCCGTCTCAAAAAAAAAAAAAAAAAAAAAAAAAAAAA
>NC_037672.1:81747659-81853627 GCF_003255815.1 Theropithecus gelada | reverse complement strand
TTTGGCAATGACTTCCTCTGTATCTGTGCATTCTTATGTATTCATTTGTATGTAAATATGCATGTAAATAGTTAAACTATTGGCTTTAACAGTACTAAATATAAAGATCTAAAATTGCTTTTATTATTATAAAAATAAGTTTTCAACTATTATTATACACAAATATATTACTGTGTCACATGTATCTAGTAATTTATGAGAATAAGGAATAGAAAAGCAATACTTATGTCTTTCACTGTATATGTTTATGCATCTGCATGTTTGTGTGTTTATGCACATGTATTTTATATATTTACTTATTTTTGTATAAATGCTTTTAATTGCTTTATTTCATTTTATTATTTATTTAATCAAAATTATGATAAGGGCAGAATTATGAAGGAATATTAATAAACATTTAAGATTTGCTTTCATTCTAAAATAAGGTGATAGAAAAATTAGATTTATATTCTACTTAAAAATGGTATCCCCAGATAGTACATATGCTTATATATCCCACATGATATTGTTTTGAAGGAATAGAAAATATACCACTGTGGTATATTGACTATTTTGAATTAAAGTCATGTGAAAAATAGCAGGTACAAGAAGAGCACTCTGACCTAAATCCTGTGTCTTAAAAGCAGAAGATGAAATTCCCGTGTGAAAGATGTACCGTTCTAATAATCAAGGGCAGGAAGTCAAGACAGAATTCTGTACAGATCTTGTTAAAATAACCCTTATCTTTTAAGTCTCCTTACAAAATGTAGTTGCTTTTTCACAACTTATTATTCATTTTCCAATTCTGTATGTGACATTAACTACTTCTTTGGGTCTTCATTTCTTTATGAGGGTTCCCATGCCACATAAAACTTGTATTAAATAAATTTGTATGCTTTTCTCCTATTAATCTCTTTTATGTCAGTTTAATTATTGGGCCCAGTTGATACCCTAAGAGAAGAAAGGTAGAGTATAGCCACCCTTATGGTGTGATAAAGATCAAATAAAACTTTCAAAAAATTAGTATTTCATCTTTGATTTTGATGAAAGCTCCTAATTATATACATCAAAAAGTCTTTATAAAAACTTTCATTACTTTAGTTATTATTAGTCTGGTCTCCAATTCTTTTGCAATTTTTTTCCTGTGTTATTGATTTATTTTGTTTTTAATTTTTTGGGGTGGACGGGGTCTCGCTCTGTCACCCAGGCTGGAGTGCACTGGCGTAATCTCAGCTCACTGCAACCTCCGCCTCCCGGGTTCACGCTATTCTCCTGCCTCAGCCTCCTGAGTAGCTGGGACTACAGGTGCCCACCACCACGCCCAGCTAATTTTTAAATATTTTTAGTAGAGACAGGGTTTCACCGTGTTAGCCAGCATGGTCTCAATCTCCTGACCTCCTGATCCACCAGCCTCGGCCTCCCAAAGTATTGGGATTACAGGCGTAAGCCACCACGCCCAGTCTCCCATGTTATTTTTACACTTAGTGTTAAGTAAAAGTTGTTAAATATAAATTTTTTATGCATGAAAGGTAGATGTTCAGTAATTTTACTAAATAAGTATAAGATTAGTTACAAAATAACACTCTGTTAGTAACTCCAAATTGCAGAGAGAAGAAAATGAATGGAAGCAACTAATTGTCTATAGCATGACAAGAACCAATAAAACATGAAAATCCAGTAAAAATGTTTATTTTCTGTTAGTGTTCAATATGCATCGGTTGCTTTACAAGAGAGTAACACCATTAAAATAAAGCAACATTTATATGAAAATATTCTGTATATTAAGGCACCGTAGTTAATACTTCAGTGAAAAAATCACTGTCTATTCAGTCTATAAGGATTATTACCTTCCAAGTTTCAAAGAATTAATACTATCTTTAAATTCAACAGCAGCCAGTGTTTCAGCATCATCAACTTTAGCAAAGGATAGTCTGACATTAAATGATTTGTTTGTTGTTCTTTTGCTATTATTTATTTTATTATTGAACTACAGAGTCAACATATTTCTTCTGAATTATTACAATAGAGCGTAGATCCATTTACAGTGATTGAGCAATCAATAACTCTTTCAATTGATGTAATACTCTAAAATATTTTCACATCTTTTCCTTTTCTAAAGATACATACACTTTTTAAAATTTACACTGGCATTAGAGACAGATGAAATCATCATGAGAAAATTTTTAAAAAATACAACCATTCTTATTTTGTTTCCAAATTTCAGTGCCAAATTTCACCTTTAAAGGATAACTTGCAGTTCCATACTCTACATACTTGTGCTTTGTGGAAGTAGTTTGCAAAACGTGCCCTGGCTCTAAAGAGTTAGTAATCTCAGTGTCCACCACGGGAGAAAAAGTGTAAGGGATGAACCCATGAGATGCTGTTACATCATGCCATTTCTTCTTTAATGTGAGCATGTATGTTACATCTTAGATTCTTTTCAGTAACCTTTTTTTAATAACGGGTTTTTCTGACTCAAACATTTTAAAAGTTTTGAAAAAATAATTCCACTGTGGCATATTTTTAGTTTTAAGTTTAAATAAAAGGTAATTTATTTTTTATTGTACAGGGTGTTGGATAATCAGGTATTAGCCTTAGTTTTATAGCATCTCTCTTTCTCTCTCTCTGTGTCGCGCGCGCACGCGCACACACACACACACACACACACACACTAGCTGGAAAAGAAGTTAAGCCTATTCAGGGACACATAGTTTGAATATTCCATGAGATCAAAGCGTCTTCATTATTAACCTTTACTATTCTATTACATTTCATTAAAGAGTTTATATCTATTGCTTTGTCTTTTACATAAATAATTATATTAATATATAAACAAACTGTGTCTTAGTTCAGGCTGCTGTATAAAAATCCATAGACTAGTGGGGTTTATAAGGACCAGAAATTCATTTCTTACAGTTCTGGAACGTTGGAAGTCTGAGAACTGGGTTCCAGCATAGTCAAGCTCTGGTGAGGAGCCTCTTCAGGGATGCAAGCTGAAGACTTCTTCCCAGATCTTCACATGAAGGAAAGAGGGTGAGACAGCTCTCTGGGCTCTCTTATACAAAAGCGCTAATCTCAGTTAAAAGTATTCTACCCTTATGACCTAAAGATCCCCCAAAGGCTCTCCTAATACCGTCACATTGGGGATTAGAATTTCCACATGTAAATTTTAGAGAGAAAGAAATACTTAGTTCACAACAGACTTAATGTCTTCATGATTCAAATATAAACATCTCTGTATATACCCAGCTTTTTTTTTTTTTTCCTAATTGAACGTTATTCTTAAGATTAAATATCTGGGTAATTTTCAGGGTTTCTTATTTTACTGTATTTATTCTTATATATGTCCCTATATGATGAAACAATATGTGACATGAAAAAAATAGGGAAATAAAACTAATTTTGCCATTAAGCATTAACATGCATTACATACACTCTATTTCCTCAAACATGCCAATTGAAAACCATATTATTAATTTATGTATCTTTAAGAAAGAAAAAAATGAACATTTTCAAGAAAACTATGACATATGATATATGGTATGATGGATTCTAACTTTAGAGATGTTATAATGTTAAATACATGTATCTAGAACAAATCAAATGTAAAAATAATTTTTTTGACTTTTAGAAAAATACTACACAGAATGCATTCTTAGTAACTTTTTAAAAAAATGAGGAAAGTGAGTACAATTTCTGAGTAACAATTTCAAGAGAATAGAAGTTAGACATAGTGTAATCAGAACCCACAGTCACATTTGTCTGGCCCTATGGATTAATTACCTTCTCTTTACAGATTTCTGTTTCTTAAGAGTTCACGTCAGTGATGCTCTCCTGCTGTTTCACTTCTGGAAATACCTTTCATGACCCTTATTTGATAGCTTGCTGTGCCATTATCTATTAAGGGACCATGATGTAATCAATGGTTTAACCTAACAATGGATTTCAACATTTTCTTTACTTATGACCACTGAGAAAAAAAACTACTTTGCTAACACAAAATTTCAGTAAATTTTTTGAAAATTACTTTTCTATTATATTTTTGGCAGGTATAAAATTTTGTCTTTAATAACTTTACGTTGCTTTCACTGCTTGGACAAACTGTCAGAAACTATGAAGCTGAGCAACCAAAGCTTTTTTAATCAATAAACTGCACAATTTACATAATCCAATATAACATGGTTATTGTTATGGTTTTTCCTGAAATGACTGTGAATTAGGGTTTTGTTTACTTTTATTTTTCTCTTCTCATTCTTTTTATAAAATATATTTTATTATTATTATTTTTTTGGGCAAAGTCTAACTTTGTTGCCCAGGCTGGGCTGGAGTGCAGTGGTACCATCTCGGCTCACTGCAACCTCCACCTCCTGGGTTCAAACAATTCTCCAGCCTCAGTCTCCCAAGTAGCTGGGATTACAGGCATCTGCCACCATGCCTGGCTAATTTTTGTATTTTTAGTAGAGGCAGGTTTTCACAATTTTGGCCAGGCTGGTCTCAATCTCCTGACTTCAAGTGGTCTGCAAGCATTGGCATCCCAATGTGCTGGGATTACCAGTGTCAGCCACCTCACTTGGTCGTTTTCTTTTTTCAAATAAAGAGATCAGAGAACATTAAATCATTTTATGAATTTTAACATTAAAGTTTACAATCAGGTACTATTTGACATAGTTAAAGAAATAGTAATATTAATGTATGCAATTATTTATTGAATACTTACTCTGATCCAAGACCTAATCTAACTGACTTTGTCGCTATTTTATTAACTTCTCAGAACAAACATATATGAAGGAAATCACTCTTAGTATGCACATTTTTTTAGATGTGATAATTAGGGTTCAACAAATAACCTGTTTGCACATTTAAAACTATAAAATTCAGGAATTATACTAGTTCCACAGCTCAAGTTTTTAACTGACCCACAATGTTTCTTCACAAGTAATAAGTAGAAGGGGGCTAAAGTGCTCTGGGGTCTTAAGTGAACTTGAAAGGCAGTCTAGGACACAAGGACTACAATTATCAGGCAAGTCCTAATGCTCTGCTGGGCTTAGAACCAGTGAACTGGGGCAGTGTATGACCTAGAGAGCTGGGAGGAGACACCAGCTGGCATGGTTGGGGGATTACTGGGGGTAGCTGGGGGATCTAAAGAGCATGACACCTGCTGGGGTGGCTGGGGGATTAGTGGAGGTGGCTTGGGGACCTAAAGAGCATGACACCAGCTGGGGTGGCTCGGGGCCTGATTATGCCACCCCTCCCCCAACCCCAGACAGAGCTATTCACAGCAACAAAAGTGACATCTTTCTTCTGCTTGATAAGAGTAGGGAGAATAGTAAAAAGAACTTTATCTTGCAACTTGGATACCAACTCAGCCACAGTAGAATGCGAAAGTGGGTAAAACCAAGAGGCACTCATTGAACACCCTAATTCCCACACATTTCCAGACTCACCCTGGAATAGAAGGAAACCCACTTCCTTGAATTGAAGGACTCAGTCCTGACAGGATTCATCACTTACTGACTAAAGAACCTGTGGGTCCTGAATAACAAACAGTGATAGTCAGGTATTACACTGTGGACCTTGGATGAGACTCTGAGATGTGCTGGCTTCAGGTACCAGCTTGAACACAGGGAGTAGAACACTAATTGGTCTCCTGGGGTCCTCAAGTCCAGGCCTAGGCTCTTGCTCAGCATTTTTGGACCTGCTATGGGCCAGAGGGAGTCCATTTCCCTGAAAGGTGCGTCCCAACTCAGTCTGCGTTCACCACAAGCTGACTGAAGAGACCCTGGGTCTTAAGTAAACAATGGTGGTAACCTGACAGTACTCCCTGTGGGCCTGGGGTGGTGGTGACCATGAGTGAAGTTCCTCTGCCTGTGGAAAGGGAAGGGAAGATTGGAAAGACTGTGTCTCACAGTTCCAAGTTGAGTGCCAGCTCAGCCTAAGTACAATAGAAAAACAGGTAGGCTTCCAGGGTTTTTGACTCCAGTTCCTGGCTCCCAGATGACACTTCTGTGCCTGCCTGAGGCCTGGAGGAACTCACTGCCCTAAAGGGAAAGACACTAACTTGGCTGGCTTTGCAAACTGCTAATTGCGGAGCCCTAGGGCCTTGAGCAAACATAGGCAGTAGGCAGATAGTGGTTACAGTGGGCCTGGTGTGAGACCCAGTGTTTTGCTGGCTTCAGGTCTGAACCAGGGAAGTTCCAGTGGTTGTGGTCACAGGGGTGCATGTGTCACCCCACCTTCAGATCCAGGCAGCTCATTTGTTGATGTCATCTGTTTGACAGAAAGTAAGAGAAGACAAGAGTCTGTGCCTAGTAATAGAGATAATTCTTCCAGATCTTATCCAAGACCACCAAGGCACTACCTCTACCAGTCTAAAAAACTCACAGCATTTTTGGGCTTAGGTCCCAAGTCCTTTGAATACCTGAAGAGACTTCCCAAGAAGGACAGGCATAGATGGTGATGCACGTGTTGTGAAGACTACAGTAAATATCTAACTCTTCAATGCCCAGACACAGGCTAATATCTAAAAGTGTCGAGACCATCCAGGAAAATATGACTTCACCAAATGAACAAAATAAGGCATCAGAGACCAATATAGGAGACATAAAGATATGTGACCTTTAAGACAGAGAATTCAAACTAGCCTTTTTGAGGAAACACAAAGAAATTCAAGATAACAATGAGAAGGAAATCAGGATTCTATCAGACACATTTAATAAATAAATTGTAATTATTAAAAAGGATCAAATAAAAATTCTAGAGTTGAAAAATGCAGTTGACATATGGAAGAATGTATCAGAGTCTCTTCAGAGCAGAATTGTTCAAGCAGAAGAAGGAATTAGTGAACTTGAAGACAGACTCTTTGAAAATAAAGTCAGAGGAGACAAAGGAAAAAAGAATAGAAAACATTGAAACTTGCCTACAAGATCTAGAAAATAGCCTCAAGGGGGTAAATCTAAGACATTGTTGGCCTTAAAGAGGAGACAGAGAAAGAGATGGACGTAGAAAGTTTATTGAAAAGGATAATATTAGAGAATTTTCCAAACCTAGGGAAATATGTCAGTATCTAAGTACAAGAAGCTTATAGAACACCAAACAGATATAATCCAAAGAAGACTAACTGAAGGCATTTAATAATCAAATTCCCAAAATTAAGGATAAGAAAGAATCCTAAAGGCATCAAGAGAAAAGAAACAAATATCATACAATGAAACTTCAATGCATCTAGCAGCAGACTTTTCAGTGGAAACCTTACAGGGAAGGAAAGAATGGCATCACATATTTAAAGTGCTTAAGGAAACAACAACAACAACAATAACAACAAACACAGCACCTTTTTACCTTAGAATAATACATCCAGATAAATATCCTTTAAAAATGAAGGTAAAATAAAGACTTTCCTGACAATAAAAGCTAAGGAATTTTATTGACACTGGACCTGTCCCAAAAGAAATGCTGAAGGGAGTACTTCAATCAGGAAAAAAGAGGACATTAATGAGCCAAAAGAAATCATCTGAAGGCACATAACTCACTGATAATAGTAAGCACACAGAAAAACAAAGACAGAAGTTGTTATTTTGGGGTGTAAGCTAGTTTAATCTTAAGTAGAAAGACTAAGCAAAGAACCAGTCAAAAATATTAACTATAGAAACTTTTCAAGACATAAGCAGTATGATAAGACATAGAAAGAAAAATCAAAAATTAAAAAGTGAGGGGATAAAGTGAAAGTGTAGAGTTTTTATTAGTTTCATTTTTGCTTATTTATTAGTGGGTTTATGCAATCAATGTTAAGTCCTTTTCAGTTTAAAATAATGGGTTATAAGATATTGTGTGCCAGCCTCATGGTAACCTCAAATCAAAAAACATACAACTGAAACACAAAAAATAAACACCAAGAAATTAAATCACACTACCAGAAAGAAAACATCACCTTCCCTAAAAGTAAGACAGTAAGAAAGAAAAGAAGGAAGTAAAGACCAGAAAACAAATTAAAAATGGCAGGTGTTAGTACTTACTTATCAATAGTAACATTGACTTAACAGTAATTGTACTAAACACTCTAAAACACTCTCATCAAAGACATAGACTAGTTGAACGAATAAAAAAGCAAGATCCAATCATCTGTTGCCTACAAGAAACACATTTCACCTACAAGGATATAGATAGATTGAAAATGAAGGGACGGAAAAATATCTTCCATGTTTTCACCAACAAAGAGCAGGAGTAGCTATTCTTATATGAAATAAAATAGATTTCAAGAAAAAAACTTATAAGAAGAGACAAAGAAAGTCATTATACAATGATAAAGGAGTCAGTGCAGCAAGAGGATATGACAATTGTAAATATTTATGCACTCAGTGCTGGAGTACCCAGATATAAAAGCAAGTATTACTAGAGCTAAAGAGAGAGATAGACTTGAATACAAAAATTGTTGGAGACATCAACACCACCCTTTCAGCATTGGACAGACCTTCCAGACAGGAAATCAACAAAGAAACATTTACTTACTATGTACAATAGAACAAATGGACCTAATAGAGATTTACAGAACATTTCATCCAATGGCTGCAGAATACACATTATCCTCAACATGGATTATTATCAAGGATAAACCTTATGTTACGTCAAAAATTAAGTCTTAAACCATTCAAAAATAATATTATCAAGCATCTTCCTTCTCTGACAACAATAGAAAACAAAACTAGAAATCAATAACAAGAGAAATTTGGAAACTATACAAATACATGAAAATAAAACAATATGCTCCTGAATGACCAGTGAGTCAATGAAGAAATAAAGAAAGTAATTGAAAGATTTTCTTGAAACAAATGAAAATTAAAACACAATATACCAAACCCTATGGAATGCAGCAAAAACAGTACTTAGCAGGAAATTTGTAGCTGTAAGTGCCTATATCAAATAAGAAGAAAAGCTTCAAATAAATAATCTAATAATGTATGTTATAAAATAAGGAACTAGAAAAGCAAGAATAAACCAAACACCAAATTAGCAGAGGAAAAGAAATAATAAAAATGAGAGCACAAATAAATGAAATTGAAATGAAGAACACAATAGATACATGAAGTAAAACATTGTTTTTTGAAAAAGATAAACAAAATGAACAAATCTGCAGCCAAACTAAGAAAAAAAAAAAAAAAGAGAAACTGCAAATAAATAAAATCAGAGATGAAAAAGGACACATTGTAACTGATACTACAAAAATTCAAAGGTCACTAGTGGCTACCGTGAGCAACTGTATGCCAATGGAAATTGACAGGAAATGGCTAAATTTGGAGACACATAAAACCTAGGAAGATTGAACCACAAGGAAATCCAAAACCTGAACAGATGAGTAACAAGTAATGAGATGGAAGTAATAATAGAAATTCTCACAGTAAAGAAAAACGTGGGACATGATAGCATCACTCCTGGATTCTACCAAACATGTAAAGAAAAAAAAAATTCTACTCAAAATATTCCTTAACATAGAGGAGGAAGGAATATTTCCAAACTCTGTCTATGAGGCCAGTATTACCCTGATACCAAAATCAAATCAAACACACACACACACACACACACACACACACACACACACACCCCAAGAAAAGAAAACTGGAGGCCAAGGTATCTGACGAATATTGAGACAAATATCCCCAACAAAATATAATGGCAAACCAGATTTAACAATACATTAAAAAATCTTAATCAAGTGGGATTTATCCCCGGGATGCAAGGTTGGTTCAACATATGGAAATCAATCAATGTGATACATAACAGCAACAGAATGAAAGATAAAGACCGTATGGTTATTTCAATTGATGCTGAAAAAGGATTAGATAAAATCCAATATCCTTTTGTGACAAAACCCTGAAAAAACAGGGTATAGAATAAATATACATCAACATAATAATAGCCACATATGACATATCCACAGCTAGTATCATACTGAATGGAGAAAAACTGAAAGTCTTTTCTCCAAGATCTGGAACATAAAAAGATGCCCTCTTTCACCACTGTTTTTGAACATAGTATTTGAAGTCCTAGCTAGAGGAATCAGACAAAATAAAATAAAAAGGACATCCAAACTGAAAAATAAGTAATAAAATTATCTTATTTTCAAATATGATCTTACATGTGGAAAAAACTAAAAAAATAGCCATTAGAACTTATAAACAAATTCAGTAAAGTTTCAGCATACAAAATAAATATACCAAAATCAGTAGCAATTCTATGCCAAGAGCAAGTAACCTGAAGAAGAAATTTTAAAAAGTTATCCCATTTACAACAGTCACAAATAAAATTAGATACCTAGGAATTAACTTGACCAAAGGGTTGAAAGATTTTTACAATAAAAACTATAAAAAACTGATGACAGAAACCAAAGGGTACACAAAAAAATAGAAATATTCCATGTTTATGGATTGGAAGAATCAATATTGTTAAAATATCCATACTACTCAAAGCAATATATAGCTTCAATGCAAACTCTATCAAAATACCAATGACATCCTTCACATAAATTTAAAAAAAAAATCTCTGAATTTTTATGGATCCACAAAAGACCCAGAATAATCAAAGCCATCCTGAGCAAAAAGAAAACAAAACTGGAGGAATCACATTACTTGATTTCAAATTATACTACAATGTTACAGCAACCAAAACAGCAGGTACTGGCATAAAAACAGATATATAGACCAATAAAACAGAATAGAGAACCCAAAAGTAAATCTATACATTTACAGTGAACTCATTTTCCACAAGGGTGCCAAGAACATGCATTGAGGGAAAGACAGTCTCTTTAATAAGTGATGCTGGGAAACCTCGATATCTATATGCAGAAGAATGAAACTATACCACTATCTCTTACTATATACAAGAATTAAATCAAAGTGAATTGGCCCGGCGTGGTGGTTCATGCCTGTAATCCCAGCACTTTGGGAGCCAAGATGGGCGGATCACCTGAGATTGGGAGTTAGAGACCAGCCTGACCAACATGGAGAAACCCCGTCTCAACTAAAAAATACAAAAAAAAAAAATTAGCTGGACGTAGTGGCGCATGCCTGTAACCCCAGCTACTCAGGAGGTTGAGGCTGGAGAATCTCTTGAACCCGGGAGGCAGACCTTGCAGTGAGCCAAGATCATGCCACTGCACTCCAGCCTGTGCAACAAGAGAGAAACTCCATCTCAAAACAAACAAACAAACAAAAAAGTGGATTACAAACTTAAATCTAAGACCTTAAACTATGACACTACTACAAGAAAGCATTGGGAAAACTCTGTAGGACATAGGACATTGGTTTGGGCAAATATGATTTTTTTTAGTAACACCCCACAAGCACAGGCAACCAAAGCAAGTATAGACAAATGGGATTACATCAAATTAAAAAGCTTCTGTATAGCAAAGGATACAATCAACAAAGTGAAGAGACAACCCACAAAGAGGGAGAAAATATTTGTAAACTATCCATCTGACAAGACATTAATAACCAGGACATATAAGGAGCTCATGTAGCTCTATAGGAAAAAAATCTAATAATCCAATTTAAAAAATAGGCAAAATATCTGGATAGACATTTCTCAAAAGAAAACATACACACGGAAAATAGGCATATAAAAAGGTGCTCATCTTCACTGATTATCAGAGCAATGCAAATAAAAACTACAATGAGATATTATCTCACTCAAGTTAAAATGGTGTTTGTCCAATATACAGGCAATAACATGCTGGTAAGGATGTGGAGAAAAGGGAATTCTCATACATTGTTGGTGAGAATGTAAATTATTACAACCACTGTATGAATATCTGTTTGGAGATTCCTCAAGAATCTAAAAATAGAGCTACTATAAGATCCAGCAATGCTACTGCTAGGTATACATCCAAAAGAAGGGAAATCAGAATATCGAGGAGATATCTGCTTTCATGTTCAGTGCAGCACTCTTCACAGTTGCTAATATTTAGAAGCAATCTGAGAGCCATGAGCAGATGAATGGATAAAGAAAATATGGTACATATACACAATGGAGTACTATTCAGCCATAAAAATTATAAGGTCCTGGAACTGCAGATTACTAGGTTACTAGATTCACGGAATATGAATGGAACTGGAGGTTACTAGGTTAAATAAATAACCCAGGCCCAGAAAGATAGATAACATGTTATCACTTATTTGCGATAGGTAAAAATTAAAACAATTGAACACATGGAGATAGAGTAGAAGTATGGTTACCAGAAGCTGGAAAGAGTATTAAGGTTGGGGAACAGTTAAGATGGCTAATGTTTACAAAAAATGTTTTGAAAATATGAATATTTTATAGTGCAACAGGGTAACTTTAGTCAATAATTTAATTCTACATTTAAAATATAACTAAAAGAGTATAATTAGATTGTAACACAAGGGATAAATGCTTGAGGGGATGGATACACTATTTCAATGATGTGATTATTACTCATTTCATACATGTATCAAAACATCTCGTGTACCCCATAAATATATATATCTACTGTGCACCCATAAAAATTAAACATTAAAATTAATACAAATTAAAAACTAAATGAAAAAATTTGACTATACATTCTATTGGTGGTTTTACCACATACTCTCTCAGATAATGATGTGACTTTAAACGCAGTAATTTGACTCTATATTGTTAGAAAGATATATCTTAATGTTAAGGAATTACAAAAAAAAAGGTGTCTCAGTATTCAATGATCATAAATTTAGTAAAAAATTTGTGTTATTTGTAAACTATTATGTATATATAGAAAGACAAATTAAATACTTGAATATGTTAATCTCAAAAATTGGGATATTTAGCAAAATTTAGGCAAATTTTATATTTGTCTCAAAAAAGAGCTATTTCAAGGAGAGAAAGTTGTAGGTCAATATATCTGATGAATATTGATGCAAAATCCTCAACAAATTATTGACAAACTGAATTCAACAATATATTTAAGAGATCCTTCACCATGATCGGGTGGTATTTATCCCAGGGATGCAAGTTTGATTGAACACAAGCAAATCAATCAATGTAATGTAAAATAGCAAACAAAATTTGTCTCAATAAAGAGACAAACATAAAATTAAAGAATTTGAGTAAAAGTATTATCATCTTAAATTTGACTACAGCAATATGAAATCTCCATGTATGTTACTGTTAAAAAATATTTTTTGTTTCTGTCCACCAAAAAGTATACAAGCAGTGAGCAACCTTATCCCAAAGAGTAGCTTTAACAATCAGATTGGAGTATCTAAAGACTATTTCTCACTACAAGTAACTAGGTCTCTGTGTAGAAATGTTTGATTTTAGATCTGGGACATGAAATGTACAAGATGATTCTAAAACATACCATAAAACAAGGATACTAGGCTCATTTCAAAGGATGGAGGAGCTAACTTAAAGAGTTTCATTGGTCAAAGATTGAACAATAATGCCTGCAATACATTGAAATATATAAAAATATTAAAATCGATGTGCTTATACTAATACTTTTTAAAAACCTAATTGATCACCTTTGGAGGATTCTAGGGCACTAACACATTCTGAAAATTGGGAAATGAATGTAATGAATCACTTCTGCATGTCCTGCATAAAATATGTTTGAAGGTAACCACAGGAAATGAGATAAATTTCTTGGTTATAAGAAATTAAAGCTATTAAATGCAAAATAAAAGCTACAATTAAAATGTTACTTTTCCCACCTCCTAAGAAAATAGTGGTTCTCGGGGGTGATCACAAATAACTGCTAAAAAATCACAAGGTAGAAAACCAATAGGGGACTCTTAGGCTTTTTGTTTGTTTTAAGGTTTATTGTGGTATAATTCACAAATACAAATTGTACGTAATTTTTAAAAAAGAAAAAAGAAATGAATGAATGGACATCAATTTACTCATTTATATAACAAGAAATTTGGTTTAGTTGGATGCTAAGAGTCTTCTTAGTTCCAAAAACCAGTCAAGTGTACCTCTACTGATACATTAGCACACAGTAGTCACTTATTGTTGAGCTCCTCAACCTCAATCTCCATTGCACATTTTTGTTGCATTCTTACCTGCCCAAACAGAGACATCTAGGGCAGAGAATATTATTGTACCTAAGTACGTGTTTCTTTCCAATTTTTACCCCCATTTGCTAATAATTAGGCTATATGACTGACATTGTGTAAGAGAATGTTTGGAAAAGCATTAAATTACTTCCAGGCTTGGTACCTAAAGCATCTTGAAGAGTCTCATAGAACTCTTTGCCTCCTCAGTCTCCTAGAAGAAGGGAATCCTTGAGACTATGCCATGAAGGCCCTAGCAGACAACGCAGCAGCAAAATGAAGGACCTTTAGATTCCTGAGTCACTGCTTTCATGAGTAACCCAGGAAAGCCGCAAGACCTGTGTCAGACTGTGATGTAATTAAGAAATAAACCTTTATTGTGTAAGTCACTAAGATTAGTTTTCTAATGGCAACTAGCATTGATTATTGTAATTTATCAGCAAAAATAAATTTGTAATTCCTAGGAGATTAATTTAGTTGTAATTTTATTTTAGGCAGAAAAGAAGAGAATATGTAGACTAGATTCATAGTATTTTTTCTGAGTTATCCTGTCAGAATTTTTTAAGCATACTCCTGTGTTATAAATCTCTGTGGCCTTGGATACAGGGCAGCCATTATTATTATTTTTTATTTATTTATTTTTTTAAGACAGAGTCTCGCTTAGTCGCCCAGGCTGGAGTGCAGTGGCGCGATCTCGGCTCACTGCAAGCTCTGCCTCCCGGGTTCACGCAGGGCAGCCATTATTAATTGAAGAGTAGAAACTGTCAGGATTGGTTCAAACTGATGATAAATCCTTTAATTGTTTTCTAAGGCCCAGAATGTGTGCTAAGAATTTTGTAGATATAACAACCAACTAACCAAAAACTTAGCATTTAAGATGTTTGTTTATCCGTAAATAGTTATAGATATATATCCAGATGTATTCCTTTGCTCTTCCAGGAGTTTCAGTTTTGCTTTGTTGTGAACAAATGGTGTAACGTTGAGAAAAGGATATGAAATACTTGAGGAGACCATACTATAAGGAAATCAGGAATAATTAATTATCTGCAAGTTTGAATAGTCTATCTACAAAGCTTGACATATTTTACCCTCTTAGAGCTTAAGGATTAAATTTCTGAACAGTAATAGGAAATATCTCATAGGGAGAGAATTGTGTGTGTATATATAAATATATACACACACAATTATACACACACACACACACACACACACAAACAACTAGGTCTCTGTGTAGAAATATTTGATTTTAAGTCTGGGACATGAAGTGTACAAGATGATTCTGGAACATCTTTCATACTGAAAAACAAAGATACTATTGTCATGTCAAAGGATTAAGGAGCTAACTTAAAGAGTTTCATTGGTCAAAGACTGGACAATAATACCTGCAGTACATTGAAATATACAAAAATATTAAAATCCCTATATATATATATGGGTCATTACTATAATTACTCAAAAAAATTTAAACCCAGTGTACTTAAGCCAATTATATTTAAATCAATTGCTAAAGTGCTTAAAGTTGATTTCCATGTATCTAAAACATTATACTGAATTGGCTTTACAATAATCTTTCTTTCAAATATTTCTTTCAAATGAGAGTTCTGACAAAGAAAAAAGAAAGTTGTCTTCTATATTTAATTTATCAATTTGAGGAAATAATAAGTTAAAATATTAGCATTTAATTTTTTGTTTCAAATTTTCTTTGTTTCCTCCTAATATTTCACAGGTCCCTTGATTTCCCTATTATAATGGATAGAGCCAAACTGAAAGAAAGAAAAAAGCAAAGGAGAAGGCAAGAAGTAAGAAAGGAAAAGAAAAAGAAGAAAAAAAAGTGAAGGAAAAGAAACCGAGGGAGAGAAGAATGAAGAGAAAGACGGAGGTAGAGAAAAGTCTAATATTTTTGTAATTTTTGTATAGAAAATATCTAGAAACCCAAGTTTCCCATTAAAAAGAAAGCAAACAAAATTACAGAAGAAAACCCGAAAGTTTTTAAAAAGTGGTCACATTTGAAAACATACAAAATCTTGGAAGAAATTCAGAATGGCAGACTTAGGCATATGTTGGATAATGGAACTGAGTAAAGACTGATTTAGTTACACATTTAAATAAACTATTAGATTCGGAAAAGAGAGACGAAGTGGAACACAGTTCAAAGAGAAAAAAATGTAAAAATGCCGTAAAGAAGAGACAACCTGAAAGCAACACTATTTTATTCTGTGTTTAGTTTTCTTTTAACATTTATTTTACATTCAGAGGTACATGTCCAGGTTTGTTATATACGTAAACTGTGTGTCATGGGGGTTTGGTGTATAGATTATTTCATCACCCAGGTAATATGAATAAAACTAAATAGGTAGTTTTTTATCCTCTCCCTCTTACCTCATGTAGGCCCTGATGTTTGTTGTTTCCCTCTTGCTTTTTAGCTCACATTTATAAGTGAGAACATGTGGTATTCAGCTTTCTGTTCACAGGTTAGTTTGCTTAGGATAATGACCTCCGACTCCATCTATGTTCCTACAAAGGACACGATCTCATTCTGTTTTATGGCTGTGTAGTATTCCATGGTGTATATGTGTCACATTTTCTTTATCCAGTCTATCATTGATTGGAATTTGGGTTGATTCCATGTCTTTGCTATTGTGAATAGTGCTGCAATAAATATATGCACGCTTGTGTCTTCATGGTCGAATGATTTATATTCCTTTAGGTATATATGCAATAATGAGATTGCTGGGTCAAATGGTATCTGGTTTTAAGTTCTTCTAGGAACTGCTACTCCGCTTTCCATTTTGACTAAACTAATTTACATTCCCACTATTAGTGTATAAGCATTCATTTTTCTCTACAATCTTGCCAACATCTGTTATTTGTTGACTTTTTAGTAATAGATATTCTGATTGGTGTGAGACGGTAGCTCATTGTGGTTTTGATTTGTATTTCTTCAATGATTAGTGATTTTGAACATTTTTTATGCTTGTTGGCAATAAATAATTCTTCTTTTGAAAAGTATCTGGTCATGTCTTTTGCTCACGCTTTAACAGGACTGTTTTTGCTTGTAAGTTTGTTTATAGATTCTGGATATTGGACCTTTGTTGGATGCATAGTTTGCAAATATTTTCTCCCATTATGTAGGTTGTCTATTTACTCTGTTGATGGTTTCTTTCTCTGTGGAGAAGTTCTGGAACTTAATCAGATTCCATTTGTCAATTTTTGGTTTGGGTGCAATTGCTTTTGGTGTCTTTGTCATGGAATCTTTACTAGATCTTACACCCAGAATTGCATTTCCTAGGTTTTCTTCCTAGGCTTTCTTCCTAGGCTTTTATGGTTTTAGGTTTTACATTTAATTATTTAATCCATGTTTAGTTAATTATTGTATATGCTATAAGGAAGGAGTCCAGTTTCAATCTTCTGCCTATAGCTAGCCAGTTATCCAATTACTGTTTATGGAATAGGGAGTCCTTTCCCCATTGCTCATTTTTGTTGACTTTGTCTAAGATTGAGTTGTTGTGGGTGTGTGACATTATTTCATTTAGTTTAAAAAAGGCCTGGTGCGGTGGCTCACACCTGTAATCCCAGCACTTTGGGACGCTGAGGCAGGCAGATCACAAGGTCAAGAGATTGAGACCATCGTGGCCAATATGGTGAAACCCCATCTCTATTAAAAACACGAAAAATGAGCTGGGTGTGGTGGCGTGCACCTACAGTCCCAGCTACTTGGGGGCCTGAGGCAGGAGAATCACTTAAACCTGGGAGGCAGAAGTTGCAGCGAGCCGAGATCACAACACTGCACTCCAGCCTGGCAATCGAGTGAGACTCCATCTCAAAAAAAAAAAAAAAAAAAAAATACAAACACTCATCATACTGCCCAGAAGTATTTGAAAACGCGAATACATTAGGTTAATAAACTTTGAAAATAATTATCAGTGTTGAAATTTGTTTGGCTTAAAGGAGATATTTAAGTAGTTTTTTAATTATTAAGATTTAAGGAGATAGTTAAGTAGTTTTTCTAAATTATTAAGATTATCTTCCTATAGCTCATACGCACAAAATCTGTGCTCCAAAAAACCCTCCCTCAAGTAACCATTTTTATCCCAAATGACTTTTAATGCTATTCACTCATACTTTAAAAAAATATGATTATAATTACAGGAATCAGCACAAATATGTGAGTAATACTGTTTTAATTAAGATATAGTTCTGAATCTCCATCTTAATACCAATGTAGTTCTTTTCAGTCTTTGCTGCTCCATTGCTTAAAATATAGATACTTTTGTCTCAGTCTCAATGTATATACTATTGGAAAAAAAACCACAGTTTTTCTAAGTTATCTATATTCTAAAATTCATTTTTTAAATCTTGTTGTGGGCTAAATTATGTATTTCCCCGATTCCACTGTTGATCAAAGCCCACACCCCCAATACCTCAGACCTAATCTTGGCACCTCAGAATGTAACCACCTTTGGAAAAAGTCTTTTAAAAAGTGATTAAGTGAAAAGAGGTTTTAAGAGTCTTAAGTGTCTTATTTTAACATGACTGGTATCCTTACAAGAAGAACAAATTGGTAACACAAACACAAGATATGTGTGCAAACAGAGGAAGATCATGTGAAAAAGTAAGAAGGCAAAAGGCAAACAGTAAGATCTGAGAAAATACCAATCCTGCTGACATCTCAGGCTTCCAGCCTCCAGAGTTGTGAGAAAAAAAATCTCTGCTGTTTTCAGTCTGTGGTATTTTGTTATAGGAAGCCTAGGAAACAAATACAGATCCTAAATTATCTGTTCTAGTATTTACTAAATAATGTGAAGAAAATGTACACAAATTTGTCTGACTTACATGAAAGGACTGATGTGAACATTTATGAGATGCTGATTATAAAAAAATGAAATCCATACATGTTTAAATCATATTTGGAAGTATTTTTTTAAATATTTAGTTTTTATGGAACATCATATGGTTTTCACATTAAGAGGGTTTGCTAAATTAGACCTTGTTCAAAGATATTCATCGCCCTTTTTCTCTCCACAGAAGTGTGGTAGTGCCCTGCCCATTTATATTGAGTTGAGCTACATGGCATATTTTAGTAAGTTAAATATAAAGAGATGTCATGTAACTAAAGGCTTGGGTGGTGTTTGTGAATTGGGGTACTTGTGAGTCTCCTTGGCCATAGAAAAAGTGAACTCTTCATCTTGGGTTCCAGAATGTGCCAGCAGGGGACATATCTGAGCCCAGCTCACAGTATGGAGCTAAACCCAGCTGACTCCCAGCATGAAGCAGAGCTGCCCAGCTGAACCCAGCCAAGATCAGCTGTGGCACAGCTGAACTGAAGAGGCATAAAAGAGAACAAATGACAGCTATTTTAAGTTATTCAGTTTTGAGGGGTTAGACTATGAAGCACTATTGACACCATGATGGATTGATACGGAAAACGGGGTTGCAATCAATAAAATTTAAAAAGGCTAATTACAATCTAGGTGGAACGTTTTAGTAATTTCCAACTGAGGATTTAGCAAATCAACATTCATGTTGAAAATTTAATTCAGAATATTATCACATATTTTCATTGCCATAAAAACAGAAGCTAATGCTAAAATCTAATATTTCTTAAGTATTTATTGTGTGCCCGAAACAATTATAACCTCTGATCATTTTATTTACTCTCACCAATAACCTCAATGTTAAGTATGATGACTACTACATTTTACAGATGCTTAGTGATTTTGACAGGGTCACAAAGCTAATATTCTGTGAAGTTAGAATTTAAACCTAGGATATATTTTCCGATGTCTGTGCTCTTAACCCAAATGGCATATCCAAACATCACAGATTATTTGTAAATTAAACATAATATTATAAATTTAATTCGTGATATAATATGTATTTTGTAAATAATATATTACATACTACATGTACTAAAGTGTATACTTTAATTATATATTATACTATATAAAATAATATTTCTTGGAGATTTGACAAGATTGCCAAATAGGAACAGCTCCCGTCTGCAGCTCGTGAGGAGACCAACACAGAAGGTGGGTGATTTCTGCATTTCCAACTGAGGTACCCAGTTCATCTCATTGGGACTGGTTAGGCAGGAGATGCAGAACACAGAGGGGGCGTCGCGTCACCTGGGAAGTTCAAGGAGCTGGGAGACCTCCCTCCCGAGTCAGTCAAGGGAAGCCATGAGGGACCATGCTACCCTGCCTCTATACTATCCTTTTCCCACTGTTTTTGCAATCCACAATTCAGGAGATTACCTCATGTGCCTACACACCAGGGCCCTGGGTTTCAAGCACAAAACTGGGTGACTGTTTAGGCAGACATTGGGCTAGCTGCAGAAGTATTTTTTGTACAATAGTAGTGCCTGGAACCTCATCAAGACAGAAAGGTTCACTACTCTGGAAAGGGGGCTGAAGTCAAGGAGCCAAGTTGTCTCACTCAGGGATTCCCATTCCCAGGGAGTCCAGCAAGCTAAGAACCACAGGTTTGAAATTCTCACTGCCAGCACAGCAGTCTGAAGTAGACCTGGGACACTGGAGCTTGGTGGGGGAAGGGTGTCTATCATTACTGAGGCTTGAGTAGGCAGTTTTCCCCTGACAGTGTTAAGGAGGCTGGGAGGTCTGAAATGGTGAGAATTCACCACAGTGCGACAAAGCAGCCGTGGCCAGACTGCTTCTCTAGATTCCTCCTCAATGCGCAAAGCATTGCTGAAGAAAAGGCAGCAATCCCTGTCAGGGGCTTACAGATAAAACTCCTCTCTCCCTGAGAAAGGGCACCTGTGGGCACTGCGTTCGCAAACTTAAATTTTCCTTCCTGCCAGCTCTGAAGAGGGCAACTGATTCTGATTAGGAGGATTCTTCCAGCACAGTGTTCGAGCTCTACTAAGGAGCAGACTGCCTCCTCAAGTGGATCCTTGGCCCCTGTGTCTCCTGACTGGGAGAGACCTCCCAACAGGGGTCAACAGACACCTCATACAGGAGAGCTCTGGCTGGCATCAGGCCAGTACCCCTCTGGATGACGCTTCCTGAGAAAGGAACACACAGCAGTCTTTGTCGTTCTGTAGCCTCCACTGGGGGTATCCAGACAAACAGGATCTGGAATGAACCTCCAGCAAACTGCAGCAGACCTGCAGAAGAGGGACCTGAGTGTTAGAAGAAAAACTACCAAACAGAAAGCAACATCAATATCAACAAAAAGAACCCCCATACAAAAAACCCATCCCAAAGTTATCAGCCTCAAAGTTCAAAGGTAGATAAATCCATGAAAATGAGGAAAAACTAGCACAAAAATGCTGAAAATTCCAAAAGCCAGAATGCCTCTTCTGCAAATGATGGCAACTCTTCTCCAGCAAGGGCACAAACCTAGACAGAGAATGGGATTGATGAGCTGACAAAAGTAAGCTTCAGAAGGTGGTTAATAACAAACTCCTCTGAGATAAAGGAGCAAGTTCTACCCCAACACAAGGAAGCTAAGAACCTGGAAACCATCATTCTCAGCAAACTATCACAAGAACAGAAAACCAAACACCGCATGTTCTCACTCATAGGTGGGAACTGAACAATGAGATCACTTGGACTTCGGAAGGGGAACATCACACACCGGGGCCTATCATGGGGAGGAGGGAGGGGGGAGGGGTTGCATTGGGAGTTACACCTGATGTAAATGACGAGTTGATGGGTGCTGACGAGTTGATGGGTGCAGCACACCAACATGGCTCAAGTATACATATGTAACAAACCTGCACATTATGCACATGTACCCTATAACTTAAAGTATAATAATAATAATAAAAAATAAATAAATAAATAAATAAAACAGTAAAAAAAAAAAAAAAAAAAAAAAAAGGTTACAGGAACTGCTAACTAGAATAACCAGTTTAGAGAGGAACATAAATGACTTGATGGGGCTAAAAAACACAGCACAAGAGCTTTGTGAAGCATATGCAAGTATCAATAGCCAAACCAATTAAGTGGAAGAGAGCATATTAGAGATTGAAGATCAACTTACTGAGATAAGTCAAGAAGACAAGATTAGAGACAAATAATGAAAAGGAATGAACAAAGCCTCCAAGAAACATGGGACTAGAAAAGACTAAACCTATGTTTGACTGGCATACCTGAAAGTGACAGGGAGAATGCAACCAACTTGGAAAACACTCTTCAGGATATTATCCAGGAGAACTCCCCCAACCTAGCAAGGCAGGCCAACATTCAAATTCAGGAAATACAGAGAATACCACTAACATACTCCTCGAGAAGAGCAACCTCAAGACACATAATCATCATATTCTCCAAGCTTGAAATGAGGAAAAAAAAAGTTAAGAACAGCCAGAGAGAAAGGTTAGGTTATGTACAAAGGGAAGCCCATCAGACTAACAATGGATCTCTCAGCAGAAACCCTACAAGCCAGAATAACGTGAGGGCCAATATTCAACATTTGTAAAGAAAATAATTTTCAACCCAGAATTTCATATCCAGCCAAACTAAGTTTTATAAGTGAAGGAGAAATAAAATCCGTTCCAGACAAGCAAATACTGAGAGATTTTGTCACCACCAGGCCTGCCTTACAAGAGCTCCAGAAGGAAGCATTAATTAAGGAAAGGAAAAAAATGGTACTAGCCACTGCATAAACACACCAAAATATAAAGACCAATGACACTGTGAGGAAACTGCATAAACTAATGTGCAAAATAACCAGCTAGCATCATGATGACAGGATCAAATTCACACATAACAATATTAACCTTAAATGTAAATGGGCCAAATGCCCCAATTAAAAGACATAGACTGGCAAATTGAATAAAGATTCAAGACCCACTGGTGTGCTGTATTCAGGAGACCCATCCTCCGTGCAAAGACACACATAGGCTCAAAATAAAGAGATGGAGGAAGATTTATCAAGCAAATTGAAAGCAGAAAAAAGCAGGGGTTGCAATTTTAGTCTCTGATAAAACAGACTTTAAACCAACAAAGATCAAAAAAGACAAAGAAAGTCATTACATAATGGTAAAGGTATCAATGCAACAAGAGCTAACTATCCTAAATATATATGCACCCAACACAAGAAAACCCAGGTTCATAAAACAAGTTCTTAGAGACCTACAAAGAGACTTAGACTCCCACACAATAATAGTGGGAGAGTTTAACACTCCGTTGTTCATTCTAGACAGATCAATGAGACAGAAAAATTAAAACAGATATTCAGGACTTGAACTCAGCTCTAGACCAAGTGGATTTAATAGAAAACTACAAAACTCTCCACCCTAAATCAACAGAATATACATTCTTCTCAGCACCACATAGCACCTATTCTAAAATCAACCACATAATTGGAAAAAAACACTCCCCAGCAAATGTGGAAAAAAAAAAAAAAAAAAAACGAAATTATAAAAAGCAATCTCTCAGACCACAGTGCAATCAAATTAAAACTGAAGATTAAGAAACTCACTCAAAGCCACACAACACATGGAAACTGAACAACCTGCTCTTGAATGACTACTGAGTAAATAACAAAATTAATGCAGAGCTAAAGAAATTATTTGAAACCAATGAGAAGAAACTGACAACATATTACAATCTCTGGGACACAGCTAAAACAGTCTAAAAGTGATATTTATAGTGCTAAATGTCCACATTAGAAAGTTGGAAAAATCTCAACCTGACCCCCGAACATCACAATTAAAAGACCTAGAGAAGCAAGAGCAAACAAATTCAAAAGTTAGCAGAAGACAAGAAATACCTAAGATCAGAGCAGCCTGAAGGAGATAGAGACATGAAAAACCCTTCAATAAATCATTGAATTCAGGAGCTGATTTTTTGAAAAGATTAAAAAAATAGATAGCCTGCTAGCTAGACCAATAAAGAAGAAAACAGAGAAGAGTCAAATAGACACAATAAAAAATGATAAAAGGGAGATCACCACTAATAACACAGAAATACAAACTACCACCAGAGAATACTGTAAACACCCGTATGCAAATAAACTAGAAAATAAATAAATAAATTTCTACACACATACACCCTCCCAAGATTAAACAAGGAAGAAGTAGAATCCCTGAATAGACTTTCAATAACAAATTCTGAATTTGAGGCAGTAATTAATAGCCTACCAACCAAAAAAACCCAGCACCAGTTGGATTCACAGCCAAATCCTACCAGAGGTACAAAGAAGAGCTGGTACCATTCCTTCTAAAACTATTCCAAGCAAAAGCAAAAGGGCGACTCCTCCCTAATTCATTTTATGAGGCCAGTATCATCCTGATACCAAAACCCGGCAAAGACACAAGAAAAAAAGAAATTTTCAGACCAGTATCCCCACTGAACATCAATGCAAAAATCCTCAATAAAATACTGGCAAACTGAATCCAGCAGCACATCAAAAAGCGTATCCACTATGATCAAGTTGGCTTCCTCCCTGGGACGCAAGACTGATTCAACATATGTAAGTCAATAAACGTCATCCATCACATACACAACCAATGACAAAAACCACATGATTCTCTCAATAGATGCAGAAAAGGCCTAAAATATAATTCAACATCCCTTCATGCTAAAAACTCTCAATAAACTAGGTATTGATGGAACGTATCTCAAAATAATGAGAGTTATTTATGACAAACCCATAGCCAATATTATACTGAATGGGCAAAAGCTGGAAGCTGTCCCTTTGAAAACCAGCACAAGGATGGTTTGTGAAAAGACAAGGATGCCCTCTCTCACCACTCCTATTCAGCATAGTATTGGAAGTCCTGGCCAGGGCAATCAGGCAAGAGAAAGAAATAAAACATATTCAAATAGAAAGATAGGAAGTCAAATTGTCTCTGTTTGCAGAAGACATGATTATATATTTAGAAAACCCCATAATCTCAGTTCCAAAACTCCTTAAGTTGATAAGCAACTTCAGCAAAGTCTCAGGGTACAAAATCAATGTGCAAAAATCACAAGCATTGCTATACACAAGTAATAGATAAGCAGAGAGCCAAATCATGAGTGTACTCGTATTCATGATTGCTACAAAGAAAATAAAGTACTTAGAAATCCAACTTACAAGGGATGTGAAGGACCTCTTTAAGGAGAACTACAAACCACTGCTCAAGGAAATAAAGGACACAAACAAATACAAAAGAAAAATTCCATGCTCATGGATAGGAAGAATCAATGTTGTGAAAATGGCCATACTTTCCAAAGTAATTTATAGATTCAGTGCTATCCCTATCAAGCTACCATTGCCTTTCTTTATATAATTAGAAAAAACTACTTTAAATTTCATATGGAACTGAAAAAGATCCCATATAGCCAAGACAATCCTAAGCAAAAATAACAAAGATGGAGTCATCACACTACCTGACTTCCAACTGTACTGCACGGCTACCATAAAAATAACAGCATGATACTGGTACCAAAACAGATTTATAGACAAATGGAAGACAACAGAGGCCTCAGAAATAACACTACCATCTCATACCAGTTAGATTGGAGATCATTAAAAAGTCAGGAAACAACAGATGCTGGAGAGCATGTGGAGAAATAGGAACACTTTTACACTTTGGTGGGAGTGTAAATTAGTTCAACCATTGTTGAAGACAGTGTGGCGATTCCTCAAGGATCTGGAACCAGAAATACCATTTGACACAGCAATTCCATTACTGAATATATACCCAAAGGATTATAAGTCATTACAGTATAAAGACACAAGCACGTGCATGTATATTGCAGTACTATTTACAACAGCAAAGACTTGGAAGCAACCTAAATGTCCCTCAATGATAGACTGGATAGAGAAAATGTGGCACATATACACCATGGAATACTATGCAGCCATAAAAAAGAATCTTTTCATGTTCTTTGTAGGGACATGGATGCAGTTGAAAGCCATCATTCTCAGCAAAGTAACACAGGAACAGAAAACCAGTCACAGCATGTTCTCACTCATAAGTGGGAGTTGAACATTGAGAACATATGGACACAGAGAGGGGAACATCACACACTGGGGCCTTTCATGGTGTTGGGGAGCAAGGGGAGTGAGAGCATTAGGACAAATACGTAATGCACGTAGGGCTTAAAATCTAAATGACAGGTTGATAGGTGCAACAATCCAACATCGCACATGTATACCTATGTAACAAACCTGCACATACTGCACATGTATCTCAGAACTTAAAGTAAAAATAATAATAATAATAATATTTCCTATTTTAAAAATTATTATCTCTTACTTTATGCCTAGGTAGGATAAATATTCATAATTATACTCTCAGATTATTATATTTAACATGCTTCCTTGCACTTCAACATAATTGCAACAGAACTGATGAGGAATTGCCAGGCTAAACTGCTATTCTAAGGGCAATGGACTTGCCAGAGTTTTGCTTTAAAGCTAATGACAAACTGATAAAAGCCGATTGAGTAAAAATATTACTTTTCTATAACTTTCTCCATACTCTCAGGCAGCCTGTTGAAGTGCTGTCACTGGACAAAGAAGATATGCAGCATTTATGTTAATGGAAGTTGTCAGAGTGTTGAAAAAGATTTCAAATGAACTGAGTTATCGAAGAGCTTTCCATGAAATTTGAGAAGGTCATTGGAACTATGTCTAGAACAACCCAGACTCCTTTAGATCATTAGAAGGCATTCTGGGAAGTTCTGAAGTACATTAGTCTTTTTGGTCTATATAAATTGTCCGTAAATCCCACACCACAAACCAAATGTCCAGGTCCAGCTAAACAAAGTGAATAGTTTCTAAAGAAGTTGCAGGGAATACTATTACATAGACAGAGATACTAAAACATAAAAATTAAGAAGAGACTCTTATAGAAAATTGTAACCAGATATTAGTAAATCACAAGGTATGCCTGAAACCAAAGTTGATGCTAAAAGTAGCCAAGCCAAATTAATTATTCTAACAGACCATACCTGTACATTAGAAGTAAAGAACTTCATTTATTTTCATTGATCAGTAGCATTCAACAGAATCTGAAATCAAATAATGGTTTGGCCTGAATATTAAGGAAATATCTAGCTGAATGAGTCGAAAGATTTTCATTTCCCTGTCATTTAACTTGCATTATAAAAACTCATGTTCCTCTCTCTGATATTATTTAAAAGTATATACATATTTTTTCAGTTGAATTTTTTCAACTAGAAGACATAATAATAGCCTCTCAGTAATAATTGAGCATTTCCAGAAGTATTTAGTTAAGCTAGATAATTTGGAGCTCTTTCTACACTTACTTACAAAACAGGACCTAGCACCTCTTCGAATTACATGATTTTAGCTATGGATATTTCATTCCTAGCAAGGTACATTCCATACAAATATTGAGCCTCGCCATTTACTTTAATATTGGTCAGCTGGCTGTTTTCCCAGACCATTTAGAATTCTCATACTATTAACTTTAAATGACTATTGATTTCATACCTTTATAGAGAAGATTTCTTTTCAACTCTGTGATTCTAAAGCAGAGTGAATACACATAGTAGGTATATAACCAAGGAACTGCTAAGGTTAAAAATAATATTCAACATTAAACAGGATTAATTGGTAAAAAAATTGAGAAGATTTTATATTTGATTTTAATGGAGTTAATGTCCAATGCTTTATATACTTTTATAATTGTAGCAATTATTACTATATTATTGAATAATCTACTCTATTATTTTTTCATTTGTCTCTTGTGGAAAAAATTATATATTTAACTACTTGACATTATAGCGTTTAGGATAATGTAAATAAAAATTAAACATCACACATTATTTTTTCATATGTATAATAATTAGTATACCTCTCAGGTACTTGGAATTCCTCCAAAACATATAGTATATCATTATAGTCAGCAATAGTTACAACATATCTAAAAGACGCATTTTCTGCTGATCATTTGATATTCTCTCAACTGGCAGAAACTCTGCCTCTGTGGATCTTGAGTCAACAGCTATGGATGCGACTTACAGAGTTCAACAGGCCACTCTTCTTTTCAGATGAACTCCAGCTCATTCCTGCATATTTACAGGCTGTAATGTACTTCTCATTCTCTTTTCCATTCCTGGTAGCTGGGATTTTTTTTTTTAAATATATAAAAGGAACAGCATGACCCAATCTTAAAAAATTAAAATATTCACTGATCTATGGTTATTCCTGTAATATCACTAGTGTTGGTGAATAATTCAAATTAAATAGTTTTCTATATATTCCATTTTTAAAAACACTTCATTTTCTTTCTTTCAATGGTTTCCTCCCGCACTGTTCTCACCCTGCATTATTCATATGCAACCCCACAAATTGCTTTGAGTTCAAGCAGTGCTGATATAAATCATAGGGCTATTTTCTCTGGAGAACTTCAGCCTTAAGCTCCACAACTTGTTTTAAAATGAAAAGTATGCTCAATTAAGGTGATTTGTTGGTTCAAAAAATTAACTATCTTATATAGCCATTTGCTACAAGAGAAGACTGAAGTTACATTGCATGCTGTTGAATAACTTTATAAGTAACTTACTTTCTATCTCATTCTTTCACTGTATCCTTGCATCTAGCTTTTTCCTGTGTATTTATCTGTGCCTAGGTTATATTCCTAAGGACACAATTAGCTATTTCTTCCTTTCTCAAACTGTTTGCACTTTGACTTTTGAATAGTTCCTTTGTAAACCAACTAAAGTCACATTTTTTTCACTGCTTTCCAGTTCCTTCACTGAAGGAGGGGACAAAGAGTGAACAGGAAATATAAGCAAACTGAGACATAAGATTCAATGTGGGATATGGCCATACAAGTAGCATTTGAGGAATAACGTCACTGCAAATGGTGAACCTACTCCAGCCCTCTCCAAAAGGAAATAATGAGCTGGCAAAACCATTATTTCTTTTAAATCAATATCCATACTTGAGGAACTCTGGGATACAGTCATAAACTGACAACAATCAGGAAGAAAATTTGTGGGGAAAAAAAAAAAAAAAGGCTGCATTTTAGAATGCAAGTTCACACTCCAAATCAACAACTACACTTATGGTATAGATTGGTGGAGCCAGAGGGAGTGATAGGGACCTTATTCTCAAATAATTGTGGCTGCGGGTCTCCACCTCCCTAGTTCCACCCTCAGGGAGCAGTGCAGAGGCTTTTCTTTGTTTCACCTGACTTGAGGCTTTTCCAGGGCTAGGATTACTTCCCCAGTAGCTTTTACTAGGTGTATTAAAACTAATAGTAGCCATGTCAGGAATAACACTTGCAACAAGCTTAGGATACACTTGGGACACACTCTTAAATAACGAATAGGGCAAAGAAAAAATCATGATGGAGATTAGAAAATACAATAAAAGAAATGAAAACAAAAGCACAACTTACCAAAACTTTTGGAATGCACCAAATGCAATGCTCATGTAGAAATGTATACCTGTAAATGCTTATATTAAAAAAGAAAAATTTTAAGTTAATAACCTAATCATATATTTTAAGAAACCATAAAAGGAAAAGCAAGATAAATTCAAAGTCAGTATAAAAAATAAAGATTAGAGTGGAGATCAATAAAACAGAGAAAAAAAGAAAATTATAAAATGTAGGTTGATTTTTTAAAGCAATCAGCAAAATGGACAAATCTTTAGACAAAGACAATAAGAGAAAAATAAAAATTACTGAAATCAGAAAAGAAACTGGAGACATTACTTCAGACACTAAGAAAATGAAAAAGATTATGAGTATATTATGAATAATTGAACACCAACAAAGTAGATAACATATTAAGCATTTTAACAGAGAAAACAATTTAAAAACAAATTTAAAAAATTTCTAGAAACACACAAACTGCCAAAAGTAACTCGAAAAAATAAAAATTTTAAGAAGACATACAACAAATAAAAAGATTGAATCAGCACTCAAAACCTCCCTCAAAAGAAATCCCAGGACCATATGTCTTCACTAGTAAATTGTTCCAAACGTTTTTTAAAAAACAACATCAGTCAATCTTAAATTTTCCCAAAAGTAGAAGATGTTTTCCTAATTTTTTTTTTTTACTAACTCCTTCTTTGAGACCAGGATTAATATGATAATAAAGTTAGAAAAAGACATCCCAGGAGAAGTAAACAACAGATCAATATTATTTGTTAATATAAACGCAAAACTACTCAACAAAATCTTAGCAAACTGAATTCAACAGGATTTTAAGAGAATCCTACATTATGACCAAGTGGTATTTATTCCAAGAATGCAAGTGTGGTTGAATATATGAACATCAATCAATGTAATATAGCACATTAACAAAATAAATTGAAATATGATTAATTGATACAGAAAGATAATTTGATGATATCTAACATTCTTACATGATAAAAACACTCAACAAATTAGGACTACAAGGAAACTACCTCAAATAATAAAGTGTATTTATGAAAAACTCACAGCCAACATTACATTTAATGAAGAGCAACTGAAATGTTTTCCTCTAAGATTAGGAACAAGACAAGAATATTTGCTTTCCTCATTTCTATTCAACGTTTTACTAGATGTTCTAGTCAGAGCAATTATGCAGAAAAAGATATAAAAAGCATCCAAACCAGAAAAGAAATAAAATCATCTTTACTTTTAGATGACGTGATCCAATAAACAGATAATCTGAAGGAATTTGCACATAAAAATAATAAAGATGATAATTTCAGTAATGTTGCAGAAAATGAGATCAATATAAAATCAGTTCTTTAACTGCAAATTACCAATGAATAATTCAAAAATGAAATTAAGAATACATTTCCATTTAAAATAGTAAATAAATAAATAAATAAATAAAATTTAGAAATAAATTTAACCAATGAGAAAAAACATTTGTACACTGAAAACTAAAAAACTTTGCTGAAAAGTTTAAGATGATCCAAATAAATAAAAAGTCAGCCCATGCTCATGGATTGAAACACATACTGTTGGTAATTGGCAGCACTATCCAAATTGTTCTACAAAAGAAATACAAATCATTATCCAATAGCCTTTTTCTGAAAGAGAAAATAAAAGTAATCATATAATTTATATGAAATTTCAAGGGACCCTAAATAGTCAGAACAATCTTGAAAAAGAACAAAGTTGGAGTATTCATTCTGCCTGAATTTGAAACTTACTAAGAAGTCCTTATACTTAAAACCATGTGGTATTAGCATAAAGAAAGACATGTAGACCAATAAGATAGAATTAACAGTTAAGAAATAAATTTATATATATATCCATGGTTGCATTAGTTCATTTTCATATTATAAAAAACCTGCCACCTGTGACCGCATAATTTATAAAGGAAAGCGCTTTACCTGACTCACAGTTCAGCATAGCTGTGGAGGTCTCAGTAACTTACAATCATGACAGAAAGCAAAGGGGAAGCAAGGCACCTTCTTCACAAGGTGGCAGGAAGAAGGGCTGAGCAAAGGGGTAAGATTCTCTTATAAAACCATCGGATCTAGTGAGAACTCACTCACTATATGTGAACGGCATGTGGGAAACTGCCCTCATAATTCAATTACCTCTACCTAGTCTCTCCTTTGACAAGTAGGGATTATGGGGATTACAATTCAAGATGAGATTCAGGTGGGGACACAAAGCCTAACCATATCAAGGTCAGTTGATTTTAAATAAGAGTGCTAAGACCAGTTAATGAAGAAAGAATTATCTCATCAACAAATGATGCTGGGACTACTGGATATTCACTTGACAAAGAAGGAAGTGACACCGACCTACCTTATACCATATTCAAAAATTAACTCAAAATGCATCGAATACATTAAGGTAAGAGATAAAACTATAAAATTTAAAAGTCTTAGAAGAAAATATAAAAGCAAATCTTCATGACCATGGATTTGGCAAAGTATCCTTACATATGACACTAAAAGCAAAAACAACGAAAGTACAGATAGACAAATTGGATTTCATAAAAGGTTTAAAATTTTCTGCTCCACACAACACTATTAAGAAAGCCAAGCCAGGTCGCGTGCGGTGGCTCATGCCTGTAATCCCAGCACTTTAGGAGGCCGAGGCAGGCAGATCACGAGGTCAGGAGATCGAGGCCATCCTGGCTAACACGGTGAAACCCCGTCTCTACTAAAAATCCAAAAAATTAGCCGGGAGTGGTTGCGGGCACCTGTAGTTCCAGCTACTCCTGAGGCTGAGGCAGGAGAATGGCATGAACCCAGGAGACAGAGCTTGCAGTGAACCGAGATCGTGCCACTGCACTCCAGCCTGGGTGACAGAGCGAGACTCCGTTTCAAAAAAAAAAAAAAAAAAAACAGTTACCTAATTAAAAAAGGACAAAAGATTTGAACAGAAATTTCCACAAAGAAAAGACACCAATGGCTAAAAAGCATACAAAAAGATGTTCAGTATCATTAGTCTGTTTAACTGTGGTTGGAGTATTTCAACCATGGAAATAAGCGAACACTACAAATAAACAAACAAAAAAATAAGACATTGTCTTATTTATTGTTCAGACTAAGAAATGATAAAGAAAATGTTAATAATGTAGACTAAACTTAAAAAGTGTGTTTATTCAATGAGAACACATGGACACAGGGAGGGTAACATCACACATCGGGGTCTATCGGGGGTGGACAGCAAGGGGGAGGGAGAGCATTAAGAAAAATATCAAATACATGTGGAGCTTAAAATCTAGACGACGAGTTGATAGGTGCAGCAAACCACTATGGCACATGTACACCTCTGTAACAAACCTGCACATTGTGCATATGTATCCCAGAAATTAATTTTTAAGTGTGTTTTATAAGTAGCTATTATTTTATGATGAGCCACAAAAAATTAATATACTTTCAGTATTCAAAAACAATTGTCCAAATTGGCATTCACTCATCTTAAAGATAAAAGAGAGATATTCCAACATATGCCTCCATGGTTTCACTTTTTTCGTATTTATTAATAATATAAGAAAAACTATCAACCAACCTTCATATCAGAAATACATTCATTCATCAAATGTAACCACGGGTTAACATTGGTTATGGATAGACTATGGTAAAAATCAACAAAAGCATTCTATGATGCTTTTCTCTGTGTAGCCATTCACTATATAGAATTTAGAATAAAATGTGTTTTATAGTATACTTTAGTATTTTTTTTAAATTTTGTTATTTCACTTTTCTGATAGCAGTACCATTCATAATAATTTACGCAAATTTTTATCCCATTGAGGATCCAGTTTTGTAGCATTTACCAACAAAACACTGGAAAAAGCTCTGTTTCCGAATTGTGGAACATTCTGCCTCTCATATCATGATTGGTCTCTGGGGAGTTAAAAGCTAAAAGCTTTCAGTAATGTATAGAAGACTCCCCTGTTAAGTCAGAGATTGAAACTTATCTTTCCGCGGCAGCCCTTAAGAACCTTCTCACTTAAGTATGTTTCTGCATCCAATGGCCACACTGTTCTCTGGTCACCAATAGTAAAACTTGGGCCCCGCGCGGTGGCTCAAGCCTGTAATCCCAGCACTTTGGGAGGCCGAGACGGGAGGATCACGAGGTCAGGAGATCAAGACCATCCTAGCTAACACAGTGAAACCCCGTCTCTACTAAAAAATACAAAAAACTAGCAGGGCGAGGTGGCGGGCGCCTGTAGTCCCAGCTACTCGGGAAGCTGAGGCAGGAGAATGGCGTAAACCCCGGAGGCAGAGCTTGCAGTGAGCTGAGATCCGGCCACTGCACTCCAGCCTGGGCGACAGCGCCAGACTCTGTCTCAAAAAAAGAAAAAAAAAAAAGTAAAACTTGATAGTGACCTCATTAAATATCATCTAACATGAGGGATCTACATAAATTACTTAAAATTCTTTTGCACGTTTCTTTCATACCGTTTAGTTACTATTCAATCACTTATATCAGTATAAATTCATGGATATTTATTTTCTACTTCAAGTTATAAGCCAGTCCTACTGTATTTTTTTCTTAAATTTTTCCAAATTTGGACATTGGAAGCTCTTTCAGTTGGCTTCTGTGTCCCTTTCACACACCCTTACAGACAGAGATTTTGTTGTTTTTAGAATACTATTTTCCTTCATGGCATTAAGACACTCCAAGCTCATTTTGTATATTTCCTGCTCTTATCCTAAAATTAGCCATTTCTCCAAAGAGTTCTTTTTATCGGAAAGCATTATTAGAAACCAACCTCGGGGCTCCACGTGTATTTATTGCTTGAGGATTGTTGCTTCCAGGAACTCGGCTCATAGAGTAAGATAATGAATGTGTTACATTTACCAGGCATGTACACATAGCTATAAATATTTTTACATCTAATGGTGTCTGGAATTGGTTGATTCTTGGTCTGGCTGACTTCAAAAATGGAGCCGCGGACCCTGGAGGTGAGTGTTACAGTTCTTAAAGATGATGTATCCGGAGTTTGTTCCTTCTGATGTTTGGACGTGTCTGGAGTTTCTCCTTTCTGGTGGGTTCGTGGTCTTGCTGACTTCAGGAGTGAAGCTGCAGAACTTCATGGTGAGTGTTACAGTTCATAAATGCTGCATGTCTGGAATTGTTCATTCCTTCCAGTGGGTTCGTGGTCTCGCTGGCTTCAGGAGTGAAGCTGCAGACCTTCACAGTGAGTCTTATAGTTCATAAAGGCAGTAGGGACCCAAAGAGTGAACAGCAGGCAGATTTACTGCAAAGAGCCAAAGAATAAAGCTTCCACAGCCTGGAAGGGGACCCTAGCCGGTTTACTGCTGCTGGCTCTGACAGCCTGCTTTTGTTCCCTTATCTGGCCCCACTCACATTCTGCTGATTGGTCCATTTTACAGAGAGGTGATTAGTCCGTTTTACAGAGAGCTGATTGGTCCATATTGACAGGGTGGTGCTGATTGGTGTGTTTATAATCCCTGAGCTAGACATAGAGTGCTGATTGGTGTGTTTATAATCCCTGAGCTAGACATAGAGTGCTGATTGGTGTGTTTATAATCCCTGAGCTAGACATAGAGTGCTGATTGATGCATTTACAAACCCTGAGCTAGACACAAAGTGCTGATTGGTGCATTTACAATTCTCCAGCTAGACATAGAAGTTATCTAAGTCCCCACCAAATTAGGTACATAGAGTGCTGATTGGGGCATCTACAAACCTGAGCTAGACACAGAGTGTTGATTGGTGCATTTACAATCCTTTAGCTAGACATAAAAGTTCTCCAAGTCACCACCAGATTAGCTAGATACAGAGAGCTGATTGGTACATCCACAAACCCTGAGCTAGATACAGAGTGCTGATTGGTGCATACACAATGCTCCAGCTAGACATAAAAGTTCTCCAAGTCCTTACCCAACTCGGGAGCCTGGCTGACTTCACCTAGTGGATCCATGCCACAAGTGGAGCTGCCTGCCAGTCCTGCACTCTGCCCACACTCCTCAGCCCTTGGGCAGTCAATGGGACTGGGTGCTGCGCAGTAGGGGTCAGCACCCCATTGGGGAGGTTCAGGCTGCCCACACTGGGGGCCAGCGGGGCCTGGCTGACTGCAGGTCCTGAGCCCTGCCCCAGGGGTAGGCGGCTGAGGCCCAACCAGAATTTGAGCAAGGTGCAGGTGAGCCGGCAGTGCTGGGGGACCCAGGGTGCCCTCTGCAGCTGCTGGCTTGAGTGCTAAGCCCCTCACTACCCAGGGCCAGCAGCACTGGCCAGCCACTCTGAGTGCGGAGTCCACCAATCCCGCGCCCACCTGGAGCTCTTGCTGGCCCACGTGCACCCCACACAACCCCGGTTCCCACCTGCATCCCTCTCTCCACCCCTCCCGGCAAGCAGAGCGAGTCGGCTCCAACCCTGGCCAGCCCAGAGAGGGGCTCCCACAGAGCAACAGCAGGCTGAAGAGCTCCTCAAGCATGGCCAGAGTGGAGGCTGAGGCCGAGGAGGCCCCAAGAGCAAGCCAGGGCTGCTAGCACGTGGTCACCTCTCATAATCATCTAAATTTATATTAAGCTGAACCAAAGTTTCTACTTGTATCTTCAACTTTATTTTATTACCACATGGATCATTCCAGCATTTTCTATTTTTTATCTGTTAATTTCCACTCTCTCAGTAAGAAACCTAATTCCCACCATCTGCCATCCATTTATTAATTGTTCAATTCCAGTACACCAAAACAGAAGTATCAGAATGAATACAACATTGGAAACAACTTTATCATCTGAAGACAAAACTTTACTCAGTTCTAAAGTTACCCAGGTCAGTAACTTTCCCCTATCCTCTTCAATGTGACTGTTTCCAGATATTTAAAATACAATTAGACTGTTTTGTCACCTTCATCATTCCAAACTGGGATTCTCCAAAATTCTATTATAGTTCATTTTTTAAAAATTTCCATACATTTTCTGTTTATGATATAAAATTCTATAGGTTTTGGTAAATACATAGTGTCACGTATTGATAATTACAGTATCATACAGAATAATTTTACCACCTTAACAGAAGTCTCTGTGTGTCAGATATTCAAACCTTCCCTCTCTTCACCAGCAACCACTGATCAGTTTTGCCATTCCCAGAGTGTCATATAAATACAATAAAACAGCATGTAGCCATTCAGACTTGCTTCTTTTATTTATAAATACACATTTAAGATACATCTCTGTTCCCTTGTGGGTTACTAGCTCATTTATTTCTATCAGTGATTCCATTGTATACATAAAGCACTGACTATATATTCACTTATTGAATGACTTCTTGAATGCTTCTGGCTTTTAACAATTATGAATGTAGCTGATATTCACATTCATGTGCAGATATTCACATATATATGCATTTTTAAATGGTTGGATAAATATCTAGAACAATTACTTGATGTGGTAAGGCTATTTAAACATAGTCTTTGAAAGGAAGGGAAACAGTTGTATCTTAAATATATATTTATAAATAAGATGATTTACAATACATGGTGAGGACCTCTTGAAAAATAATGGCGAGGGGTATGTAACTTATAAAGAAATAAAGTACAAGGTGCCAGGTCAATAGTTTTTTCTTTTTCCCAGCACTGAATATTTCACTTTACTTTCTTCTTGCTTGCATGGTTTCTGATGAGAAGTCTGCTATAGTTCTTATCATTGTTCCTATATATGTGACTTAGTTTGGCAATGAACTTTTAGATATAATACCAAAGCACCATCCAAAAACAAGAAGAAAACATGAAAAGTTGTGCTTTGTTAAAGTGTGAAATATACTGTTCAGATAATCAAAAAACAAAACATAGAATGAGAGATATAATGTGACAGATGCAGATTTTATACCTGTATATGCAATATACAAAGAAAGCTTAAAACTCAAAACAAAAACAACACACTGTAAAAATGGATGAAAGATCTGAATAGACATTTCACCAAAGTAGATATACAGATGGAAAATAAGCATATAGAAAGATGCTCAACATTATTATAATTAGATAATTGAAAATGTTAAAATGTGACATACCAGTAGAAGGACTAAAATCTATCAAATTCATAATAGTAATTGCTGGTGATCATACAGAGTTAGCAGAGCAATACTTATTCGTTGGTGGTGGTAATTCCATAAAATAAAGTCACATTGAAAGACATGGTTACAGTTTCTTGCAAAGACTATGCCTTACCACATCAAGTAATTGTTCTAGATATTTATCCAACCATTTGAAAATGTATGTACATGTGAAAGTCTGCACATCAATGTGAATAAAAGATTTATTCATAATTGCCAGAAGCTGAAGCATCCAGGAAGTCCTTCCATATGTGAATTTGGATCTCTTAAGAGAACACTGAGGTATTTTGCATGTCAACTTCACACTTTAATTGAGGAAGTTCTTCTGTGCCTGCCAGCCTCCTTAAACTCTAAAAATAAATCAACATTTTCTAAGACAATATCTTCGCACTTGACTGATTATGGCATTACAAAACCAGTAATTGTATTGTACAAGATATGGAAGAACTCATCACTTAGTACATTTACATGCCAATTCCATCTTTTAGGGTAGTGGTCACTTTTGTGAATTATGGCTATACCTCTTTCTTCTAATGGCATTCACTAGAATTAGCCTACATGATTTCTATATTATATATTATTGAAATTAATTCACACATTTACTTGGTTTAATTCTTGAAGTTATCACAGGTAGTATTTTTATCTTGCAGAAGGTGAATAAGAAAACTGGTCTACTGAGTCATAATTTCATGTCCTCCCAACACAGCTGTCTATCGCCCCTTCATGTTTGCATCATTACCAGGCAGCCAAAATGCAAGTGGAGGAGGTTAGTCAACCAGAATAAAATACTGCAGTTCTCATATTTTTTTAAATGTTTAATGAAAAAACTATCATGCAATTGCTTCACAAAAATCTATGAAAAGTCTATTTTAAAAGTCTATAAAAGTCATCTCATTTTATTAAGAGTGAAACTTCAACCTATTTAAAAAATTTTATTTTCCTTTTTGAGATGGGTTAATGACTTTACAGAATGTCTCATTGTCTACATCCATGGGGATTACCTTTATTTAACAATGTTTTATTTCTGTGACATAACAAGAAATAGAGATTTGGTCTCTGCCATATGTTCCTGACATAAAGCTCCTGAACTCCTGTAATTTTCTGGGTAATGGGGTTGATAGTAATATGGGAGGTGGGGAGAGGGAAGTACTAGGTAAAGAAAGGCGGGTCCCTGGCTAGGTCTCCACCCCAGGGCCTGTGGCCAAGGACCTAAGTGAGGATAGGCATTTCTGTTTTTGTGCCGAAACGTTGCATTATCCAAGACCACCCTAGCACCCCATGCCCCCATCTTGTGCCTATAGAAACCCTGAGATCCTAGTGGGCAGGCACACAAGCAGCTAGACGCTGAGAAGAAAACACCAGCAGAAGAAGATAGAAGCAGCTGGACATCAAGAGGAGCATGCCAGCAGAACAACACAGCAGCAGATACAAGCAAATGCCAACAGGCTATCTATTATGGGAGGACACAGAATTTGGCCTGGATGATCTGAGCAGCCCGATTGCAGGGGAAGACCATCTTTCCACACCATCCCTCTTCTGGCTCCCCATCCATCTTGGAGAGTTTCCACCATTCAGTAAAACCTCCTCACTCATTCTCCAGGACCACTTGTGAACAAATTTTTCCATTATACCAAGTCAAGAACCCTGGGATACAGAAAGCTTTCTTTCCTTGTGATAAAGCATAGGATCTAATTGAGCTGATTAACACAAACTGACTGCAGATGGCAAAATTGAAAGAGCACACTGTAACACACACCCGCTGGGGCTCCAGGAGTTGTAAACACTCAACGTTTGATGTGGCCATGGGGTTGGCGCTCCCCACAACCTGCCCGTCTGCGTGCTCTCCCTAGGAGAATGAGCAGTGGGTCACGTAAGAAGTGAGTCACACCCCACATTGCATGCCCTGCCAGGGGGATAAGGGAACTTTTCCTGTTTCAATAGTAGCAGTGTACACAGAGATCCTAAATTCCTTTGAATTTCCTTGGCAATAGGAGCATCTTTTGCTCTAATGCATTAACTCTTGGATGGTTTCAGGATGGCAGCTGATCACAAGAAACACCAATCTGTGATTAGAAGCGTATAATTTAAGTCCCACTCCCTATCCTCCAGGGAGGACAGAGGGACTGCAAATAGAGTGAATAATCAATTGTGACTACATGATGAAGCCTCCACAAAAAATCTCTAAAATTCAGGGGTGAGGGAGCTTCCTCTGAATTTTACCTCTGAATAGGTGAACACTTCCACATGCACAACTTTAAGAGGACAGAAGCTTCTGTGTGCAGGATTTTTTGGATGTTGCCCTGTAAACCTCCTCATCTGGCTGTTGATCTGTAGCCTTGATAATATCTTTTATAATAAACTGATAAATATAAGTAAGTGTTTCCCAGAGTTTTTTGAGCCATTATTAGCAAACTGTCAAACCTGTCTAGGGAGTGGTGGGGACCCTTGATTTATGGCTGGTTGGTCAGAAGTACAGATGACAACCCAGGATTTGTGATTGTTTTCTGAAGTGTAGGGTGGCAGTCTAATAGGCTGGAGTCCTTAACCTGTGGGGTCTACACTAACTCCAGGTAGTCAGTGTCCCGAGTAAATTGCAGAGCACTCATTTGGTGTCCAGACAGCTAGAGGATTGGCTGCTATGGAAAAATACGACATACATTTGGTGTCAGAAGTTTTGTGAGTATAAACACGTTTTTTTTTTTTCTTTAATTTCTTTCTATGTGTGATTTTCAAATGCATTACAGAATTACTGCATAACTTCACAGATATCTTGTAGAATTTGAAAGATTATAGAATTGGTTAATTAAATTATATATAAGATCTGTTCTTATATATTTGAAACTTTTTTCTATTGTTTGTCCTTCTATCTTGTAGGCAGAATTTTAAGTCTTTGGCATTCCAAAGGCCAGAGTTTGACTTCATGAGCCAGGTATTGCACAGAATTTGACTTATTTCAAATCTAGCCAGCAGTATTTGATAGGAGGGAACAAAACCAGCTGTCCCTCGCCCTTTCTTTATATATTCCTGTCACTCTAAACTTCTATTATTTTCTATATTTTCTACGTTCTTTCACAACTTCCTATTGATTCTCTGCCTGAAATATTTATTTTCCCTCAATTTTCTGCCTGGCTTTCTCCCACTCATCTCTGCGTCCTTGGCTGTTCCCCTAGACACTTTCTTTGACACGCCAGTTTAAATCTCTTAAAGAAACTGCTTTTTTTCTTAATAGAACTGTTTATAATTTTTAATAATAAGATATTCAAAAGTTTTTTGTAAAGTAGCATTTCCAGACCACTAAAATTTAAACTTTAGAAAGAAAAATCATATATATATACACACATATATATACAGATGTGTACATATATCCATGTGTGTATATATGTGAATACAGATATTCTACATGTATGTACACATATATTTAGTAGGCACATATGGGGTGTGTAGGATAATAATTTTTAGGCTGCTCAAAATTCTGTGGATAAGATAAAAAAACAAAAAATATGTATAATCGAATGCATCAGAAGATTATATTAATGAAAAGAGATCAGAAATAACACACAATATTTCCCATTAACTCAACCATTTGATGTGCCTTTTTTAGCTTCCTGGTGGGCAGATGAGTTAGAGAATCAGAGAAAAACAGATGTTACGGTAAAGAAAAGCCAATTTTCTTAGCTCATATTGAAGAATGTGAAAACATTAAAAGAAAAATTAATGATATAAAATAGGTGATGATTAAACACATATAAAATAATTATTATAGTCCTGCTTTTAGAGAAGAGAATACTTTAATAAAAAGAAAAAAAAATGGCTATTTGGCTCAGGTGAGAACTATTTACTAGAGGCAACACCACCCACCAATCTTTCTCCTACAACGCTACTGAAGAAAACATTTTTAGGTTAAATATTCCAGCCAGTTGTGAAGGATAAGGAGGAAGATTTATGATAGCTTAGAATCTCATCTGTGCGGCATATATGTGGGTACCAGCAAGGTGGCTAAAAGAGAGAAGCGCAAGGAAAACAGGAAGCACAGAAGCTGTAAATGAGTATTATTTCAATTTCTAGTTGGAAGTAAAACTTTGAAATTGGTAGTATATGTTATATTTAACTGGATCCACAGATTGAATCTTTCTATAAAGCATATGCTGGTTCTATAGCCCTAAGGATAATTTTGTGAATAAATATCGAAAGTTCATTTTAATTCCTTGAGTAAAACTTAACTGCATTTAATTTAATGGTACTACAATATTTTTTGAAATGAAAGAAGAATCATATACCTTTGAGGCACTCTATTTTAGCATTTGATATTTAGTATTATTTACAAATGCCAATATTAATAAAACTATACAAGAATCGTTGACAGAGAAGAAAAAGATCTGTACGTGTTTTCACTGGAGAAAGCGAATCGTAAGGCCTATTCTCTTCTTTCAAAGAATAGACATGAAGTTTTAAATTGCAAAGCTTTCCTCTCCCTCTAGCTGACTGTGAAAACACATGTTTGTTTTTCTTATTTATATAATGTGGACTGGGAAAATTTTCTTTAACCTGTAGCTATTATGTAGTTAAACATTCTACCTCCATTTAAACAAAAGAGTAAAGCTGTCATTTCCCAAAGACATCCAGAGTTACTAAATTAGAAACAGCTGGACTGCTATAGATTTTCTCCATTAGAAAAGCATACAAATGAGAGAGATCAGTTTGGAAAAATGGTTAACCCAAACCAGAAAGGGGATTCCAGACAGGATAGTTTACTTCTAAATATCGAAGAGACACCTGAAGTTTTGAAAACAAGAAAGCAGGGTAACAAGCGCATTTCCAGTGTTCCTTTTTAGGGCAGTCTTCCTAGGAAGTAGTGAATTTTTCAAAAGTTGTTTAATTTTATATTAACAATGAAATTTTGTGACTTTTGTTCTAAAACAGAAGCTATAAAAGAAATTTTAAGGTCACAAAAACATGAGGAAAAAAAAAGAACTATTTGCATTTATTTTAGTTATTGGCCTTGTTTTATATTAGGGAGTTTACAAAAACTACAAGTTAATTCATTACTTTATATTTTATCTCTAAAATTGTGTAACTCTAACGTTGTATTTCCTTATATAATGTTAGTGACCAGAGTGTGGCATATTTTGGGTGTGGATTTTCCATGCTTCAAAGAGTCATTTTTTAAACTAAATTATATCATATATTACATCACAACCTAACACTCCTATCAGTCACCTAGTAACAATAGCCAGCAATGAAAATTGTGTACGAGATATTCCTTAGATGCACTTTAGAAATGCAGTCTTGAAAGAAACATCATATTTCCATCATCGCTTTGAGGTTATTCTAACTTTGAATAATTGCAGTTTTCCTCAGGTGAATTTATTTATTTTTTGCTTCTTCTAATATATTTTGCTTGCTTAAGAATTGCATACTTTATTGCGTGCATAAAGATACAGCAGATACTGTGATCTATTTCCTTTCTCATTGCTCTTAAACTGTAATTGTTCATGAAGAGAAACTATCTCACCCAATGGGCAATGTGATAGCATAGGTGAATATATCAAGAAACATGAACAGGATGATTGATAGCAATAGTTAACCCTTTTGTTAAGTGCTTACTGTATGTCAGACATGATTATAAGTGCTTAATATTGATTAACCTGTTTAAGTGTTACAGTAGACATATCAGGTAACAGAAATATTAAGGAGTTAAATAACTTGTCCACTTACCTATAAGGTGGCAGAACTGGAATTCAAACCTATTCAGTTCGGCCTCAAACTGTGGGATCATAAACCCTATTTTATATTTTACCCATGCCTCAGAAATTAGACAAAATACTTTGAATTTAGTGACAATCCACTGCGATGGGTCTGTAGTTGAACTTACACAGAAACAAAATAAAAGCTGCCCAAAGGGTAACTCACATCCTTAATGACACGCGTTAGTATAAATAATAATAATAATGACCTTATTTACTACATACAATCTTAAATACACACACACACACACACACACACTGAGAGGTATAGGTAAGAATGTGGATATAGTAGGAACGTGGCTTATATCCAGTAAGTAGGTCACAGTCTAAAGCTTTTATCATATTTCTAATCCCTCCTAATAAAAAGAAAGCACAAGGAAAACTACAAAGCCACTTATTATCTCTAGTGAAGCAATTTATTGAATAGCTCATTAATGGGAAAAGGCAGAATTTTTTAAGAACTAGAAAGTGACATAGTTGTCAAAGTGATAATGCCAATTAACAATTGGAAGCTAGTGTTCAGATAGGACAAAGTGGGCACATAGGTCTATATTCAGTAGATTAAAACAAATCCCATTATGTATTAATCAGGAAAATTCCTCGAGACATGTCCAGTAACAATATGGTATTCTAAGCTAACTCAGAGTTCAGAGCCTTTTATTGGTTTTGTTTGATTAGATCCATGTGTGACAAACTACAGTATTCATTTTTACATTATTTAGGCAAGTGCTATTGTAAGTAGAAAATTTTCGTTTACATTCTCATAGCATTAGAGAGAACTGACATAACCATAATGAGGTAAATGTCTTTCATTGCTGGAATGTTTTAATAACATGTTCATTTATATGAGCAAATCATTTCTACTTCCATGTCGTCTCGAAAGAACAGAACTGCAGGTATTTCCTCAGATTATATAATTGTGTATTTATGTATTTATTATTCTTTCACTCAGTACTTGAAAAAATATGGTGTAAAGAAGTGGTAGAACTCACAATGCATGGTCTCATTTTTATCTCCCAATGTCATTAATTTATTCAACCTTTTGTTCATCCAATATTCAGAAAACAGAGTAACTAAGACCTGGAAAAAGAAAAGCATGTGATAAACTATTCCTGTCTTCAGGGTGTATGTCTTTTAGTGAGGAAAGCAGAGAGAAAATGTATCCTTCAGAGGCTACTTTTATATCATAGACAGAGGGTAAGGCTATAATAGAACACAGAAGAACATTAAATGGAGCTGAAGTAAGCAGTCAGGGTAAACTTCCATGAAGAGGTAACGTTTGATCTCAAGATTTTCTTCTATGTGCAGGAGTTAGATCAAGAAAGATAAAAATAGTAGTATACATAAAAAGACAAAGCCCACAAAGCAAGGAAAATAGTTTATTATTTGTCCAATTATTTCTATAGTTTGTGTGAATTTTTTCTCTATAAAAATTTATTTAATAAATGTGGATGGAATGATCATCAGAAATTCATTATTTTGCAATGACCAATAACGGATCTGATTTAAGCTTCACAAATCATTAGGTGAATGATTAAAAGAAAACTATCAAACTGACTGTATTCAAACACCTGGTCAAACTTAACAGCAGTAAGAGAGAAACAGCCAGACATTTTATGCCTCTTGATGTATTTCCAAAACAAACAAGCAAACAAAAGAACACAACATCACCTACAACAATTTCTGAAAAAGGAAAAGGAGGTGGTTCATCTAATCAAACTCTGGATCTTATTCTATTGCCTTTTTGTAGGAAATATAAGCACTTTATGCTCAACGTGGATTTGAATCCCAGCTTCACCACTTATTTGGTGTACGCTTGAGGAAATGAATTAATCTTCTTTACTTTAGTTTGCTGATATGTAAAGTTGAATCACAACAGTACCTCAAAGGCACAGTGTCCTCTAGGGTTGTTATGAAAGATCAAAGAGATAATTCTAGTAAAGATCTTATAAAACTACTAAGAGTAAATTATATAATCAATTATTATCTATTATTGCCATTGCTTTATAGTTATTAAAAGTCAGAAAATCTTACAGAAATTATAGTCTAATTGGAGACACAGGAGTACAGTAGCAATTTTAATAGAACATGAGGGTTCCTATAAGAATAATAAAATAATAAAGAGTAAATACGCATTGTATTCTCATTATCCATTCCTTCTCTGAATCCTCACAGTTATATGAGGTTGAGTTATACAGAAAATTTTCTATAGCATGGAAATAATCACTAAGGAACTGATGGTTTGTAAAATTATTCTCTAGTGAAATACCTCCAAGTCTTTCCCTTGCCAGCCACTTAACATTATCTAATGTCTCTGTTCTTTTCCTCAAGTTCTTTATTGATAACTCTGTTTGCTTACTCTAGTCTTCTGTAAACATTCATCAATGCAGTGCAAATACAATGCAAATTAGCTAAAAAGTGAAAGTGCACATCTTGCAAGAATCACACCTTAATTTTGTCAATAGAATTATGTTCATCTACTATTGCAGGCACATATAAAACCACTGCCAAATGAAGACTGCACAAAGTTGAGCAATTAACAATTAAAGAAGAAAATATTGATAAATATAATATTGTAGATGTTTCAAAAATGTCTGGAAAATCATGATTTATAGTAGCTTTCAGGGGAAGTTGATGCAAACTATATATTTTAAATAAAAATAACATGGATTCTTTTGAAAAACTAAAACTCTAATAAAGTATATAATTTCACACTATTATGAAATGCTGTCAGAAACATTATATGCAAAAAGCAACTTTTAAAAAATGTGTTTATTTTAAAACTCCAAGTACAGTTTAAAACTCCAAGTACGGTTGTCCTATATCATGAGTCCTAAGACTCGTGAAAATTTAAAAGAAAATAATCTACATTGTTCTTTCTTCATTTTATTAATATGTAAATTTCCTACTACTGTTCCCCAGCCTATTGCATCACCACCAGCATCACCACAACTACCATTTCCTATGAAATTTTGATTCTGGTTTTAAATGGATTTATTTTGAGCATCTTTTTCCTTTACTAAGCTTTCTTGAATAAGGAAAGCCTCTTGTATGTACCTGCTTTGTGTACTCTAGGAGACACAGGATCACAGAAGAAAAAACTTGACTCAGACTTTCAGTGCCAGATACAGATTCCTAGAGAATTCTTAGGTACTATGCAAAAGAGCTTACTCTTTATTGTAAAAGTTAAGGGAAGCTATGCAGATCCTTATGCATGGACATTATATAATCAAATTTGTATCATAAAAAGAGCATTCATGAGACACTGCTTATGCCTGCCTCTAAGCTCATCTCCTGCTGTTGCTACAGCAAACAGCTTTGACCAAATGTAACCTGTTACTATTAACAATAACCTTACCTCCATTTGTTTCACTGCATCACTTGCTTTCTGTCTTGGGTTTTTTCATAGGCCATGCCTTTGGATACCTCCCAAAGCACTCAGTATTCATACATGCATAAACCTGGTAGGGCTGGAGAGTAAACACTCTTGGGCTAGCATTTGACAAAAGAGGATAAGAACCACGAAACAAATGATCTCCTTTTATATCTCCCAAGCAGATAATTCTAAGGCCCTCAGGGGATTCCATGTTGGTGACAAGCTAGACCATTCACCATTTTCTTGGCTTTTGCTCTTTCCCTGTTTTATTTCACCTGGAATAATGTCACCAAGTGAACTCCCTGTACCCAAGACTTTCTCTCAAGATACATTCTGAAGGGAGCATAAGGAGAGGGACAGGCTGCATCTAATAGAATTCTAATAGATGACAGATAAGGTGTCCAGTGATTTTTATAACCCAGGAAAGAGAGTAGCTTAAACAAAAGCCATAGAGTAGTGATAAAGAGAAGGGGCGGATTTTAACAGATCCCCATGAGATAGAATCTGTAAGACTTAGCTGATTAGATCTTAGGAGCAAGGGGGAGTATGAACCCTAAGTGGAATCCATGGATAACGGAACATCATAAGAAGCAGAAAATGGTGCTTTGGGGAAAAACTGATGAGTTCAGTACAAACATGTTAATTTTGTGATCACAGAGTGTTTTCTGTGTAAAAATGTCTAGAAGGCATTTGTATATAAAGTTTTAGAACTCAAAGATCGAGAACTGAGGTGAATTAGAAAGATCTATTCAGGAGACATCAGCATACTCAGTAGTTAGACCCACTTGTGTAGATTGAAATCATCTACAAAATACATAGACTAAAATGAGCATGGAATCAAAACTTACAATCTGGGGAATAACATCATGGAGAGAAGAAGAAAAGGAACTTAATAATAGAATGGGAAGAAATTTATAAGAAGATAGACTCTGCTGCAATAAAATCTAACTGTATATTATGAAAAAGTATCGGAAAATGAAAAAGAGTTTCCATACCTAAAGCAAAAATATTTAGGACATGAATGTGTAAAGGAAACTAAAAAATCTGGGTTCATATCATGGAGGATTTTATAATAAATGTACATGCCAAAAATACTGTTGCTTTTAGCAAATCATATTTGAGTATTTTAGATAAAATGGTTATAAAGTTTTTCAACAACATTGACTGGTGAAATAATTTACTTGCTAATAAGAGTCCTCTTGACCAGGCATGGTGGCTCATGCAGGTAATTCTAGCACTTTGGGAGGCCAAAGCGATGGATCACGAGAGGTCAGGGGTTTGAGACCAGCTTGGCCAACATGGTGAAACCCCATCTTTACTAAATACAAAAATTAGTCGGACATGGTGGCACATGGCTCTAATCCCAGCTACTTGGGAGGCTGAAGCACAAGAATTGCTTGAACCCAAAGATGGAGGTTGCAGTGAGCTGAGATTACACCATTGCACTACTACACTCCAGCCTAGGCCACAGAGTGAAAATCTGAAAAAAAAAAAAAAAAAAGAATCTTCATAAGGCACGCATTCCAATCTTATTGATATGGGTATTATATATTTGAGCTTTTTGGTTTTGGTGGGATTTAGAAGGGTTTCATGAAAATAAAGGTAAATGATATAATTATAATCACAAGAAAGCCACAGAATAATAATCATAATTATAATCACCAGTGCAACCAATCTTCAGTGGCATGTTTGATTGCCATTTGTAATGCACTAGAACAAGATTTTTAATTAATCCTGAAGCAATACAATGGGAAAAAACTACCTTGCTATTAGATAGCAGTTGTTCTGTAAGAAAATTACCATTACAAAAGCAGTGTTTGTGATTAGACTATGTAATTTCATTTCACTCTGTAAAAATGTTGAGTATATTATTTCAAGCATAAATACCGCATTGTTTTAAGATTCTAAACTTATTCATTCATGCTTATCAACTATTTTGATAGCACCAACATGGGAAAATTGCAGAGGTGTAGAAAGCAGAGCAAAATAGGTAAAGAATTTTCATGTTTATTTTTTAATCGTAAAAATTACTTGTTAAATAATTTTTGTTCAATATCAAAAATATCTCAAAACTTTGATGATGATGCTGCCATTTTAAAACAATATTTGATACTAGTATCAACAAAATAATTGCTGAAATCTCTTTTGTAGCTTTATATTATTAATTATCATTGTCTGGGTTATGCCCGGGAACATGTTTATCAGCCACAAAAATAAATCCATTTTTTAAAATTCAGAGTTCTCAACGTTAGAATAACCAATGGATCATTTCCCTAATGTGAAAAATGTGAATTTTTAAACACTCAAATTTGTTTCACTTCTATATCTTATCAAGAGATGCTACTTAAAAATATAGCTCTTATTTCAAGCAAATAACTTGTGATTTTCTACTGAATGTGGTTGGTCCTCTTCTTACATGAGTTCCACCTGTGGATTCAACCACAGCATATTGAAAATATTTAGGGGGGAAAAGTATCTATACCGAAAACTGTACAGACTTTTTTCCTTGTCATTTTTTTTCCTAAACAATACAGTGTAACAACTATTTACAAATAATTTCCATTTTATTTGGTATTATTCCCAATCTAGAGATGATTTAAAGTATTCTGGAGAATGTAGGTAGGTTATATGCTAATGTTAATATCATGCCTTTTTATATAAGGGACTTGATCATCCACAGGTTTTGGTATCCAACGGTAGTTCTGGAACCAATTCCTCATGGATACAGAGGGATAACTGTATATTTAAAAAAATCTGAATCAAATAAAATCAGATTGTGTAACAGGGCTGAGTATCAAAATCAATTTTCAGTGAAAACTATGTCATACAACATGATATGTGCACATCTTTCAAACCTCCAAGTTGACACTGACTTTACCCTTCATGTATACAAAGTCAACAATGGAAAATTTCATTAAATACTCCAATAAGCTTTTAACTCCATTCCATTTTCTAAATTTTACTCCAAATGTGTTATGTACATGATGAATCTCTGTCTTCTAGTGTCTCAATAAAGATTGCCTGTCATAGAGAATAGCTCATGCTTCTTAGAGACATCGCCTTATTTTGATTTTACTCAGGGGTTTGAACTTTCTCCATACAGTTATTCTGATAGAGTAATCTATACTAATAGTAAACATATACTTGATATCATAACAGATATATTACATATATAATATATAACATATACAATATATAACTATATAATATATAACACATAACTTAGCACATATATATATATATATATCCTTCCCAAATACACATCTATTGTCATTTCCCTATTAGAATTTCATCAGTATCTCTCTAAACTTGAAAACAAATTCAAAACTATTCAGGAGGATATCTGCCTGCCATTATATATACATTTGAGACAGGGTCTCTCTCTGTTGCCCAATCTGAAGGTCAGTGGCACAATCACAGCTCACTGCAGTCTTGGCCTGTTGGGCTTAAACAATCTCCCACCTTCAAATCAGTACTCTGAGGTTCTTTTCCCCATTTTCAACTTACGATATAATAATATAGCTCTTATAGATATTTTAAGAATTGAAAAATACAATCCAGGTAAAGCATTTAGCACACATTAGTAATGCCATTTAAATGATTTGTTATATCTATGATTTTAATTATATCTATCTCAAATTAGTTACAAATGTATATAATTCTTGTGTTAATGATAATTCCAGCTTTCAACTTATGTTCATTATCTTTATCTTAATTTTTCCAAAGACTCACAATGCCAAATACAGCCGCTCCCTAAATTTCTTCACAGAGATATCCTCTTCTATATACTGGTCTTCCAAGCTATGGCCAGATGATCGTTCCAAAATGCACATATATTGTCATTTCCCTATTAGAATTTTATCAGTATCTCCTGAGATTTGAGAACAAATTCAAAACCACAAAGGAGAATTTCTGCCTGCTCCTTGAAATCTGGCCATGCCCTAAATTTTATTTTTACTTTAAATTATTTTATTGTATCTTATTTTTACTTTTACTTTAGCTTCTGTGGGTACTCCCATATGTACCTTGAGCCTCATCACAGCAAATCACTTGTATTTACTTGAACATGCAGGCTTTTTTACATCTCTATGGTTTGCACCTTTACATAGTAAATTCTTTGCTTTACTTTTTTTTTTCCAAAATAATGCATAACCTTCCCAAAACTATTCTATTTTTTTCCAGCTGGATGAGACACCTTTTTTCTATACCCGCATAACTTTGTGTGAAAACATCTTCCAATGTGTTTATTATGAGCTGGAGTAATTATTTGTTATTAGCTCCTTAATAAGACTGGGAAAAACTTAAGGGCAGGAATCGGCTGTTCTCAGTGTCCATCATGGTGCCTGGCACTTAGCAAGAGTTCAGTAAGTGTTTTGTATTCATTTTCAACACTTATTCAGGCCAGCATTATTGGGTTATAAAGAAAAATACTTCACTGCTGGACTACTCACTGTGATCCACAAAACTGTTATTTTTTACTCTACTGTGCCCCTTGATGTTAAAGTTTAGTTCACTGGCGGTACTGTGATAAAGCTGTTTAAAAAATGAGTATGATATGGGAGTCAGGTCTTTTCTCACTACATGTAGACATCAAGGACTCTCTGTTTACACTCTCCCCATCCCACAAAGATCTGCCACCTCTATTGATTCTGTTGTCAACATCTCTGTCTTCACTTCTTTTAACTGTACACTTCAGAAGTTGCAGATATTTTCATAGTTTACACCTCTTTTTAGAGTCTCACAGTTGAGATTGCTATGTGTCTGTAATCTTCTTCAGATATATATATAGATAGATAGATATAAATATAGATATAGATATATAGATATAGCCTGAAATGTAATAAAATGTCTACATGGTAGCCCATTTGTTGAACTTTTCTTGTGTGCAGATATAGAAAATCATAAGCAGAAATATGCCAAACTTTATCCCCTCATTATATTTCCAAATTTCCAAATCAAGAAGTTTTAAACATAGCAGTGCAAATCTGTTCTATTGGTAAATCAAAAAAAAAAAAAAAAATTAAGACTGCAAATGTGGTCTAGAAGCTGAAGAAAACAAAGTTGCAAACTTGAACAGCACATTTACACCTTAGGATTTTCCTGATAAAATCAAGAATATAATCCTATGTATTAAAAACAACAGTTAATATAGTGTCTATAGTCACAAATCAGTTTAATGATTAGTCTGATCAATTTACAAAATCTTACTTAAGTTGTTTTTCAACTCTCTCTCTATATATTATTTATGTAGACAGCTTGGAATTAGTAATGCAAAGGCTTTGATTGTTTTCAAAATGTTTTTATAATTCTAGAATGTTATTTTTACTGTATAGGAAAAATGGTGATTTCCTCTTTTTTGTTTAAAATAATGTGTACCTCCTACTAGCAAAACTAATTAAAAACTGAAAAACAGCTACTTCTTTCTTATCTGTCAAAATGTTTCCTCCATTCTTTACTTTTGAGGAGATTATACACATGTCTGACTATCTTTTAAGCACCGAAAATACTTCTAATTTGAATATACTAACAGAAAAGAATAGAAGCGATCTATAACAAAAATGAACAGATGAGTTTTTTTTTAAAATCCAATGTCCTTCTACATAAGTATAGAATATGAAAAATTGGCCAAAAATGCAAGGAACAAAAAATAATATAAGAGTAAAAGATACAACCCCTGAATTAGGATATAGTTTAATCTGTTTAGATATTTGTGAATTCACTTTACTTTTAGAAATACTGTATGTTAGAAGATATAATACATTAGTGATTTTCTGTTTTTGTTTTATAAACATATCAATTGATTCTAACCATATCATTCCTGATAAAATCATTTTACTAACACATGAAAACTGAAAAGATTGGACAAATCATAATCTTATTACCTGAGTTTTAAACATATTTGTTCCTTTTACTTCTTATAACTTAGTCTACAATTCAAATGAACCACTCCTGCCTTCAAAATAAAATGGTAGCTTAGCCCAGTTTAATCATCCCTTTAATGAATATGTATTGTTGGACCTACTATGTGTCTGACACATAGGAAAAGCCTAAGGACAGAAAACTGGACACAGTTTCTGCTTTTATGGAGCTTAACATTTAGTAATCAAAACTTTAATTCTAAAAACAAATACAAAGCAATGTATAATTGCAACTTTGATAACAATTATGTATGGCAAATCTGATACAGAATTGTGAAGGCCAGGGCATCTGCCTTAGTGGAAGAGGCCTGTCTCTTCCTCCACGAAGTTTAGAAGCTTCATCTGAGATCTGAGGGATGACTGACTAGGGAGAGCGACAAGTCATGATGACATTTCTATAGAACAAAGTGAAAGAAAAGGAATTTAATAGGAAGACAAATATTAAAAATTAAAATTATTTAGGGAATGTCTTCTAAACCAAATACAAAGTAGAAAAAAATAATCAGAATGCTATATGTACAAAGATACAAATCATCATCAACTATATAAAATGTACAGGAATTTTAATTTTAATTACAACTTTTTCATATGAAAGTATGACAGGTATTTACTGCTTATATAGAGGATTGTTTTAAACTTTAAGTTTAATTTAGCATAACTGAATTATTTTCTCCTTTTCAAATATATGTTTCCCTTGAATAGTAGTTAAAAAGATTCTGTTTCTGGCTAAAATGTAGACCTGGAATATTGTTAGAGTTGACCATATGAAATATTTAATTTTGTTGTCAAATGATTATTTTCTCCAAGATCTTGTTGTACAATAAAACCATTAGTGTTTACCCTCTTATAACAAAAGTTAAGCTCTTTTTCCACTTCTATTTTCAAGTCTGCAAAATAACCATCTTTTATTATCTACTAATGTTTGTCATAAATAAAATACATGTGGCTAGAAAAGAATTCACAAAAGTTGGAGTTTTCTGTCAAGGCTCATTAAGAAAGATATACAATAGAAAGTTTCACAACTAATCTAGCCAAACAGACCACGTATCTGAGTTACAAATTATTTTAAATAATATTCTCCATAGGATATAGAAAATAATCATGCCACTATGTAAAACACAAAGATTTTAATTAATTATAAAAGAATCACTTTAATTACATTTGCTATATACTTGTATCATTACAATAGCCACATTTCTTATGAAATTGTTATACAATGTTTTGTTTCACACATATTTTGTCTGTAACATATGCAGAATTCTCTTGAGTTGTTTAACAGTATGTAAAATAGATTACATATATCCATAGTGATCACAATGCTAAATAAAAATATAACTTATGCTTGGTTTACAACAAATATTTAGATCTAAAACATTAATAAAATGTCCCTTACTTATAAGTCTAGAAGTACATTTAAAGTGTTCCTATATAGTTAAGATTATTCCATTTGCTTCTTTTAATTATAGCAAAAATAAAACCTAATTACGAAAATTTTGCACATGGAATTTATGGGTTTTTTTGGTAATTTATATTATCTTTATTTTCTCAAATATATAAAATAATGCTGCTAATTAATAACGTTGCTCTCTCCCAATTCATATTATTCTGTGCCTGTGCAGTTGAAAACATAACATTGTTCACATTGTTCTTTTATTCATTTGACAAACATATATCTAACACTTATACACTCTTCCATGCTTAGGCTGATTCTTCTATTTGAAATATATTATTTCGTAAGTACACAAGGTTTTTTTTTTTTTTTTTTTTTTTAAATAATTGACCACATTGCAGCAATGCATAGAGAGTTAAGTAAATAGAAACTTCAAATTTTATCTTCCCCCATTAAAAAAAAACATGCTATGTACAGTCATACACACCTACCTAGCATACACTGTAAGTAGTCCATTATCATAGAAATTTTTAAATCTATACATACTTATATTTCTATTACTATATTAAAAAACTGATGATTTGAATATATTCAACTCAACTATGAAGACTTACTGAAATTCTATGTGAGTATCACAGTACTTAAGATTGTCAGGAATGAAACTGTAAATATTTCTACTTTTAATGAATTATAATAGGTATACCTACAATAATAAAATGTCTTTCTTTGGGTTCACCAAAATGCATATAAATATACTGTGTATTTTCTATAATTTTTACTGTAAGTTTGTTTTTACCAAATATTAATTTACAAGATAGAGTTCAGAATTTAATTAGCAATATTTCAACCCCTTGGAATTTAAACTGCAATTATTTGATACTTCAGCTGATTTTTTACTGTAATAAATGATAATTTTAAAAATTATACAGGGAAAGCTCAGCTGTGTTTTCTTCTGAATTTTTTCCTTGTAGTATTATAAACATTAAAAATGATAACATCGTGGTTACAAGCTTATGATATTTTTGTATTCAGGCAATCTGAGTTCATGTTCCGCTTCTAAAGCTTACAATATGACCTCATGAATGTTACTTAATTGTCTTTTGTTCGTTGTCTTCATCTTCAACATTGAGTTTATAAAAAGTAATAAACACTAACCTGTATTTGTTTCCTATTACTCTTTCAAAAAAGTAGACTACTCTAGTGGTTTAAAACAAAGCCTGAATGTTCTCTCTAGGAGAGAATCCCTTGCATTGCCTTTTCCAGTTTCTAGAACTACTTTCCTTAGCTTGTGTACTGCACCCCTCTCTATCTTTTAAGCTAAGGGGCATCAAGTTGAGGATTCATGTTGTATCCCTGTGACCTTGCTTACTGCTGCATATTCCCTGACTCTTGTGCCTTTATCTTCCACATTTAAAGAATCATTTTGATTACACTCAATTCACTTGAATGGATAATCTAGTATAATCTATTTATCATCTAATTAATAACCTTAATTCTATCTCCAATCTTAACTTACTGTGGCCATGTATATTAGCTCTTTCTCTTACTTCCATAAAGAAATAACTGAGACTGGGTAATTTATAGAGAAGAGATTTAATTGGCTCATGATTTCACAGGCTGTACATGGAGCTGGTGAGGCCTCAGGAAACTTTCAATCATGGCAGAAGGTGAAGGGGAAGCAGACATGTCCTACACAGCCAGAGAAGGAGGAAGACAGCAAAAACAGATGCATTACACACTTTGAAACAACCAGATATCGTGAGAACTCACTCACTATTACAAGAATAGCAAGGGGAAAATCCACTTCATGATCCAGTCACCTACTACCAGGTCCCTCCTTCGACAACATGGATTACAATTTGACTGCAGATTTGGGCCGGGATACAAATCTGAACCATATTACCATGTAACAAACTATTCACAAATTTCTGATATTAGCATGTGGATATATTTGGGAGAAGGAGGGGAAACAATACTCTGCCTAGCATAGGTGCAGGCCGTATGCCTGGCACTATTCTACAACTTCTTATAAATCATATCTTATAGCATTAAATTAAAGTCATAAATTTGTATGACTTTATGATTAAAATTCATAAAATTAAAAGTATGAATTATGCATTTTATGATCACAGGAACCTATCTGCTTGGTACAATTATTATCTACATTTTACAGATCATTCAGCTGAGCAATAATAGTAATAACAGGTGTCTCAGAATAATCATGTCTACTATTGAGGGATGCTGTCAGGATTAAATAAGGTGACATACAAAATGTTTAAACAATGTTTAGCACCAAGTACATTTTAATTATTCTTATTGCATCATCTTGATTTTTATCGTTCTTATTCCACATTTCTTAGAACACATCTCTCAAATGGGAATACATTTGAGAAATAAATCATTGTGACTTCTGCTTAAATAAAACAGATTAAATTGCATATTTACAACTTCTCCCTCCTGAAACCACTATGAAAGTAAAATGGATAAAAAGAGCATGAGGAAATAAAGCACAGAATAACAAAAAAATAGATAGAGCATGACAGAAACAACACTTTACAACTAGAAATCAAATAAGTCATAAGTGACTTAGAAAAGCAAAGAGAATTAGACCATAAGCCAGCGATAGGGGAATTTCACACGTAAGATGAATCACATCACAAAATCTTAAAAATAGGAATTGGAGGCACTGGATTCTTCTGAAAGTGTAGCTGTAGTTGGTGCAATTAAGTAAAGCTATTGCTTTAAGAATGGCTAAGGCATAGTTAAAATCCTAGAACATTCCGTACCCAGCCAGTTTACTATGTGGAGCAATTGAATCAGAGATAATTTGGACGCTAGAGCATTGGCATTTGGGTGCCTGTCCTAGTAGATCTAGGCTGCAATAGCAAAATACCAAAGACTGTGTAGCTTGCAAACAACAGAAATTTAATTCTTACAGTCCTGAAGACTGAGAAGTCCACGATTAAGGCGGAAGTAGATTCCGTGTCTGGCGGGGGGGGGGGGGGGGGGGGGGGGGTGTTTTTTTTTGGGGGTGCTTGTTTCCTTCTTTACAGATGGTGCCTTCTCACTGTGTCCTACGTGGTGGAAGGGAAAGGGATCTCTCTCAGGCCTCTTTATAAGGGCATTGACCATTTTTGAGGGCTCTATCCTCATGACCTAATCACTTCCCAAAGACCCCACCTCCTACTACCATCACCTTGTTAGAATTTCAGCATATGCATTCTGACAAGACACAAACATTTTTATTACAATGGCAGTACTTTAGCCAACCATATCACTTTTCTTAAGTGCTCTCATCCCATAGTGACAGTGAGTAATAACTTATGTCTATGACCTTCTATGCAGAATTTACCTTTGTTTTCTCAGACATGCACTGAAATTATGTAACTTTCACCACCTCTCTGAGGATAGATGGCAATGCATTACTATACAAAGGAACAAAATCATTCTATGGCGAGATTCCTGTCCTAGATCACACTTCTACTCCTATACTATGGATCAGGCCTAAGATACAACTTAACTTTGACAACAGATATCCCTCTACTCTATTTGGCTTCCCTCGCTTTGCTATAGGTTTTCTCTTTTCTTTTCCTGAATAGAATCTCCCTCTATGTCATAAGCATCTGTATATCTATATCAAGTTCTGCTTCTGTGATTCATGATTTATATTTATGGAGCACACTATTTAACACATTAGAATGTAATAAAACTCTACTGGACAGTAGGAACCTAAGCCATTCTCCTACTGAGCTCTGAGAATGCTTGCTGTTAGCTTTCAACACACAATTTAGGATACTGAAGATTTCTTTCTGGGGAAACTGATCAATCCAAGAGAGCAGATCTATAAATATCAAGAGTGGAAGTTATCCTAACAAAAGAACAACCCCACACAGATCATCTTAGAGTGAAGTCTACTAATTAAAATATACTGCACATTCACACACTGATTTCAATAAAATTTGTATTGCCTCTTCTACTTTGCCATCATGAATCATGAGATATTGATGATTGCAGAAAATCTTCTGCATTATAACAAAGAACAAGCAAGTAGAAAATGCAAGGCCAAAGATAAAAAAAAATCATTTAGTGATAATTAGAACAATTGACAATATATGAGTTATTATCCCCTGAAAACTTTTAAAAATAAAGATACTGCTTTCATCACACACAAAAAGAAAACTTTAAAATAAAAATTTTAGAGAAAAAAATGATAGTCAAAAATAAAAGTTTAATTGGAACTGTATTCTCTAAGGTAAAGTAGTTAATGCAATAAAAGCATAAATGTAGAATGCCTAAAACATGATATATGTTTATTTATCACACTATTTAATGTATTACATAGGTGTTCCCAAAATATAATTAGCTTTATTTCATGCATGAAATTTTACATATGTAAAATTAACATTTGAGGAAGAAACAAGATATTTCAGAAAGATAAATGCAAGCCTTAATACATTTGAATAAAGTAAAACAGTATAATATATATATGTAGATATATACAATTATGTAAGCTATATATAATACAAATATAAGTAAGACACAAACTAATACTCAAATATTACAGTCTATATTATAAGCTATATATACAATGTATAAATATAAGCAATGTATATGGTAAATAGATTTAGCATTTTCAAATGAAAAGTTATATAATTCGATCATCTAATTATAAGAAAGAAAACCATACCAAGTAAAAAATGATAAGAAAGATACAGATAAAGAAGAAATTTTAAAAATTACAAATAACTACTTACTGGTCTTCATAAAAATAGATTTAGGAATATGTACCAAATGGATCATTTTCTAGAAAAAAAAAATTGACCAAAGCTGATTTCAAAATAGTTGGAAAATCTATATAATGTGATTATAATGGGACATAGAAAATATAAAGGAACTACCCATTGTATATGTACCAGACCAGTGCTACCACATACTGAATTAAAAGGTAACTTCAATTCTGTTGACAATATTCCAGAGACTATTAGAAATGTTATGATACGGCCGGGCGCGGTGGCTCAAGCCTGTAATCCCAGCACTTTGGGAGGCCGAGACGGGCGGATCACGAGGTCAGGAGATCGAGACCATCCTGGCTAACACCATGAAACCCCGTCTCTACTAAAAATACAAAAAACTAGCCGGGCGAGGTGGCGGGCGCCTGTAGTCCCAGCTACTCCGGAGGCTGAGGCAGGAGAATGGCGCAAACCCGGGAGGCGGAGCTTGCAGTGAGCTGAGATCCGGCCACTGCACTCCAGCCCAGGCTACAGAGCAAGACTCCGTCTCAAAAAAAAAAAAAAAAAGAAAACATAGGAAATTTTAATGTCAAATGAATACAGATAGAATGGTAAATCAATGTATAATAAGGGAAAATAATTTCTTTAAATAGGTAAAATTTTTTAATTGCCAAATAGGAAAATATTTTTTGAAATAGCACTAATGTTCATATGTGCACGTAAATATGGGGATTCTCAAACAATTTTAGTGAATGTGGATGTTTATATTAAGCAAACAGTTTAAGAGACAAATGAACAAAATGTGTAAAGAGACGTTTCAATGTGTAAAACCCTTTAGGCCAAGATTTTTCCAGGATTGACAGAGTAAGTGTTACATGGGCTGATGTGTGTGTGGGGGTGTGTGTGTGTGTGTGTGAGAGAGAGAGACAGAAAGACATATAATTCAATTCAATATATGCTGGGCAATGTGCTACAAGTTTTAAGAATATAAACTTACTGAATCCTTGTAACAAGCACATGAAGTTATTATTATCAATTCCATTTTACCTAATAGAAGACTCTGCTCCTATTGCTAGAGATATGTTAAGTAACTTTCCCAGGATCATCCAACTCATTATTTGATAAAAGTTAGAATTAGAATCCAGGTCGTTTGACACCAAATATCTGTGTTTTTGATAACTATGATAGACTTACAATGTAATAAAATATTTTTGTGTTAGCATTCTTTGGATGGTTAAAAAAAGCTAAAATCTACTCAAAGATATGATTCTACATAAGGTCATATTTTTAAAAATAATTATAGGAAAATAAGTACATGAAATAAAATTAAGGGAAAAGTAGAATCAAACATTATATTTATCTTGACTTTATAAAATATTAATAAAGACATAGGTAAAAGAGTGCAATTAAATGAGCCACTACTTACAACAATGATTCCATTAAGTGTAATCAGCACTTAATTCTGAGAGGTACAATTTTTTAAATTACTTTCTTTCTTTCTTTTTTTTTTTTTTTTTGAGACAGAGTCTCCCTCTGTTACCCAGGCTGGAGTGCGGTGGCTTGATCTCAGCTCACTGTAACCTCCACCTCTAGGGTTCAAGCGAGTATCCTGTCTCAGCCTCCCAAGAAGCTGAGATTACAGGATTACTATGCCAAGCTATTTTTTTGTACTTTTAGTAGAGACGACGTTTCACCGTGTTGGCCAGACGGGTCCTGAACTCCTGACCTCGTGATTCGCCTGCCCTGGCCTCCCAAAGTGCTGGGATTACAGGCATGAGCCACCATCCCTGGCCTGAAATTATTTGTTTATTCTTTATATTTGTCATTATTGTCTAAATGATTTCAACAAATGTGTATTACATTTTTAGTCACGTAATTAAAAACACTTTGGAAATTATATCACATGAATTATTTTACCTAGTAGAAGAACTGTCTGAACCCTGCATTTCTGAAATAAATGTACTTGTCCAAATCCATGCTGCTAACAAAAAGAAACACAGGCCCGGCGCGGTGGCTCATGTCGTAATTCCAGCACTTTGGGAGGTCGAGGCGGGCAGATCACGAGGTCAGGATATGGAGACCATCCTGGCTAACATGGTGAAACCCAGTCTCTACTAAAAATACAAAAAATTAGCCGGGCGTGGTGGGGGGTGCCCATAGTCCCAGCTACTCCGGACGCTGAGGCAGGAGAATAACGTGAACCCGGGAGGCGGAGCTTGCAGTGAGCTGAGATCCGGCCACTGCACTCCAGCCTGGGCAACAGAGGGAGACTCAGTCTTAAAAAAAAAAAAGAAACCCAAGAAGGATTTGTCTACTTTCTTGTTTGTTTTGTTTGGCTTCTTGGAAAGGTTTCTTTTTAAGGATTTTATTGTTTGAAAATTTAATATATTTTCGTTACGGTATAAGAGGGAGAGACTTTCAGTATTTAATCATATTGAATCATCTCTGAGTACAGTTTTCTTGATCTACCCTATCAAAGAAAAACTTTTTTGAGGATCAAATTATGTAATGTCTATACAAGTGCTGTCTTAATTGTACCATTTGGTGTTTATATGCTGTTCAGCTGTGTTTAGTTGCTAAATAAATTTAGAGTTTAAAATTTTCAAATATAAAACCTCTAGAGTAACCTATAAAGAATTATATCCTTAAATATTTTAAAGTATTTATTGTATCATTTACAAAGAATATTCTCTGGGATGAGGATCAGTTAGCTCTCTTGCTTCTGACTTCTTTCAAAAAGCTTATTTTTCCCTTAGTGGCACTTAATGAAAGACGCTGTCACTATGCTGGTCAAAAGAAGACAGGCTTCCTGTCCATTCTTTTTCTTGCAGGAAGGAAAATTATAATTGAATGATTGAATAAAAGTTCCTTTGTACAATAATAGAGCTGAACTCTATCCCAGTCTTACAGAGCGTTTTCTGGCAAAAGGTTGATGTTAAGAGAAATGAAACAATTCCTAGGATGGGTGTAAATTCAGCAAGTCTGGCTTTCACATTCTGGTTTAGTACTTTGCATGGTTCCATCATCATGGGAGTAACTCACTCTTAGCTTCAAACTCCTTTGCATGAGAAACACCATTATGATACTAGTAACTAAGTACACACTTCATAGCAACTACTCAAATTCAAATCTTGGAAAGAGAAGGCAAGCATAGAAAGGGGAGGGGGAGACTCCCTTTTCTTGTGTATGACTGGCCTCACAAGCATAATGCAAGTCTGTGTATTGTATGCCCTAGGCTTGACATCAGCCTGAGCTTAAACTCTGCCTCCCTACATGGCTGTGTCCTTATTCATCTAGAACCTTTGTAAAACGAGTTCTTTGAACTCACTCCAACACTTCACAGTCTGAATCATTTTCTCTAGGCTATGCATGAAGTTCAAATGAATTACACCACCTTTTGAATGAAAGAGTTTTAAAAGTAAAACAGCTCAAATAATTAGATATTTTAAAATAAAAAATTGGAAATGGTCCCAGTCACCCAGCCCTCTTTCCTTTAACAAGAACCTAAAATGAAACCTAATAGTCATGTCGTTGTAGCTCAAAATCTTTACTCATAGCTCTCAGCCTGTCCAGTAAAATTTATATAATTGATGAATGATAGAAATTTATGATTCACAACTAAATGATATAGTAAAATAATTAATAGACTCTCAGGTTAAAATTAGACTTTTCTTCGGGACATGATAGTAATCTACGTAAAAGCAGCTTCTATGGCACAATGTAGAAATTAACATAAATCTTCAGGATTTTTTCAGAAACTTTGGCCTTTATGATGTTTAGATGAGAAAATCTTTGAATAGTAAACTGTTCAACTATTTTTCAGAAACACCAGAATTAGCTAACTAGAACTCACACTCTTTGGATTTATATCCCTAATATTTTTCCCTTTGGCTTGCTTTATGAGACATCCTGTACTCAAAGACATACATTATGATCACCAAACTTTGTCCTCAGATGCCATCTAGTCTAAAACTTTTTGGCCAGTCTTTCTTCAGTTTGACTAAAACTGCTCTTATTAGTCAAAGATAAACCTTATTTGAGTTGCATCAGGTATAACAGCCTCCCAACAATCCTTCCTCAGTGACTCATGGGTCAAAAATTTGTTATGAACTTCCCCACTTTCATTCAAGCATTTTAAGGAAGATTAAGCATCTTTATCTACATCTGTACTAATGCAGTGCATTTGAAAGAACGGACTAGATTCTGCTCTCTCTTGTCCATAGCCATAATCTTATTAGAGTACATATTCAGCAAGAGGGTTGAGCAAGCTAATTATTCTTTTTTGATTAACTAAGGCTTTGTTTTGGATTATAGGTATTTCAGAGTTATTACTTACTTTGTTTAAGAATAGCTTAAAACAAACAAAATTCATATTCTTTCTCAAACAAATAGTATATTTATAAAGTGTTTTTCTGTAGCTGTCAATGGTGCTGCTGCCATTTTCAAAAATTATTATTTATGTATTTGTGAACATTTTTAATTGAGATGATAGACTTTCTTACTTGGGGATTGATTGCTCTATTTAATAATGATAAGTATATGGAAATAAGAATAATGAAGTGAGACCTACTCACCCATTACATTTCTGTAAAATATTAGTTTAAAAATCTGATGATTGTAAGAATTTTTATTCATATAAAGAGAGAATGATTATTCATGCATATATTTCTGTAGACATGAAGAAAGAAAATGGAAGGTTGATGAGGATATGTACAATTGCCTGCGTTTTATTGTTTTTCTATGATAAAGAATGTATTTTTATTAATTCCCTATTTACTAGTATTTATATTTGGTTAAAAATCCTTCCTTAAAGGCATAGAGACACTGCTTACCACAACAACTGTCTTAAAATTTTGACTTTTTATTTATTTTTTGTCATTTTCTCTTCTTTTGTTGTTTGGAAAATTCTTGTAGAAGCTTGAAATGAATGTTGATCTCTTTTCAAGTTAAAGGATTTATTTTTCTACCATTCAATTTCTGTATTCCTTTTGTTTCACTGCCTGTGTTTTTGTTTAAAAGAACGTGCAATGGCTTGGACAATGTATGGGTGATTGTTAGAAATCTAAGTCAATTCATGTATTTCATTCCAAGCTATGTATTTACTTGCCAATTTATTTAGAAACTATAGGCCTGGTTTTATGGAGAAGAAAGAGCAAAATAATAACCACGTAGAGATATGAGTATAGGTTGAGTTACTTTGATTTTTAAAACTGATAACATAGTTTAAAATATGTTTTTATGTTTCTGGTCAAATGAAAGAATGAATTATTTTTTCTCCTTTCTCAGAGATCAACAAAAGTGCTGTTCAGATCTATTTGTTATTTAACTTCACCTAAGGAATGTGTTTTTCTCTAAATAAAACAGTTTTACTTGTTAAGAAGAAAACAATAGATTTTTGAACATTGAAAGATACTTCAGTTTGAGTTAAAATGTTTTTATGCTAGGTGAAAGTTTTAAAGCAGACTAATAAAAAATAACTTTTCAGATTACTTATAGTTGGAAGAATAAATGCCACTTCAAAGATGGCTGTGTGTAATGAAACTTTATTGCAGACACTTCTCAATTATAAGTGTTAGGTGTCCTCAAATGATTAAAATAACTCAGTCATATCTAAGACAGGATCTTGATCAGATTTCAATTCAAAAGAACTCAAATAATCACAACCGTACTGCTATGTTGATACCACTATGCCCTTTTTATATTCCCTTTATCATTTACTGAGATGTAACTTTCTAATAATATAAAATATGATTCATAGATTTAAACGCTTTTTTAGCAAACCAAATAATTGTTTATCTGTTTGTTATAGCATCAGTTACTTAAAATAATGCATCCCATAGGGAAAATAAGACAATAATTTTGAGGTATTTAGACAGATTTACTAATATTGCCTGTGTCTTTAAATAATCTAATAAGAAAATAGTTTTTAATTTCCCTTCAGATACGTAGAGAGATGTTGTTGCGCTTTTCCTATAGTGGGTTGAGAGATGGAGTGGAAGGTGCATTGTGTGCATGGGGAGAAAGCATACATTTCAATGATTCATACAAAGAAAATTCATCGATAATACTTTTAATGGAACTCATGTCCAGTTGAATAACAGTAGCAATGAAGTGAACTCAGCCTTTCTTTAACTTCGTCAGCTCAATGAGGCGTTAATATTATGGTCAATGGGAGCATGGCCGTATGAAATGCAGGCAATGGGTTTCTTTAGTTCTGCTTTTTAAAATAGAAACATTCAGCAATGCATTTGCACATAAAGCCTTTCAATGTCAAATTTTAATTTAATGAAATCAGCACTTTTCTGCATTCACAGAATGCAATGTAACTGCCTTGTTAGAAGAAGGTGAGAAGATAGTTCCAACCCTAGAAACAAGCATTTATGACTTTATATGGAAACAAATTGCTCCCTTTTCTCCCTTGCATCAGGCTTTCTAAAATTTACTTTTTGTTTCAATTCTAATCTGAGACAATTTAACCGCAAATGATTTCAAAAATGTTTAAAACAAACATAGTTTCCCTTTTCTTAACTTTTGTTTTCTATAATAATACATCAAAAAGAAACATTAAACAATGAAATAATAGACAAAATAAAAGTCTTGCTTGGTAGAGTCTGTATAATCATCTCAACACTTACATTAGATAGCAGTAATAATTCAAAATAAAATTAATTCACTTTAGAATAAAATGTTATTTTTTATACTAATTAAACAGGAGCCTGACACACTAAATCAGATTCAGTAAAGCATTTAAATATTTCATCTATAAATGCACAGCAAGCACTAACTGCAAATTATCAAAATGTTTTTAATGTATAGATTCCAGGTCAACATGTACACAATTAAACTTATAATCTTTCTTCACAACTTCCTTATCTTCATATAATTACATTTATAACCAACAATGCTATTATTCAATCTAGTAAACCACAAATTCAGAAGACCATGAGACCACTCTGTCTTCTCCTACCATACCTCATGGGTCACTGAATCCTATTGATTTTCCTACTTTAGTACCTAAAAACAGCAACCCCTGCTTAGTTGCTAATGACTTAAGTCACGTTCTCATAATCTCCTATGTGAACTAAAGTAAGCTCCAATCTGACCCCTGTGTACTGTGGGTCTTATATCTTGTTATTTCATCTTCAACAATATAGCCACGGACATTGTTTTAAATTTTAAATATAACCAGGTTTCTCCTAGTTTTGTTGTTGTTTGTTTAATCTTCTGAGTGGTCTCACTACTTACAAATAAAATCTAAATTTATTAGACTATCATAAGATACACTGTACAATTTCTCCTTGGCCTAACTTGTTTGTGTTACATAAATATACTCTACATTTCAATCAGGTCTAAAACTCTGCAGTTCCCTTAAGTGTCTAATATATTTCTAGTTCAGCACATGCTGTTCTGGCTCCTGAAATACTCTTCTTTCCTCACCAACCTCTCAATTTCACTCTGTTCCCATCTGGAAAAATCCTACTCCTCTTTTATGACATATATAAAACAACTTTTCTCTAAGCATATACCTTATGCATTCAAATTGATGACTTGCTGATTTGTGTCAATGTTCTATTTTGGAAATACTTGCAAAATCGCACTTATCATCTTGTATTCCAATGATTTACTTACATCACTATCTCCATCCCATGACTGTGTGCTCTGGAAAGCAAACAACATTCCACATTTATTTATTTTTTATCTCTAGCACTTTCCACAGTGTCTGACAGATACTATGACTCAACAAATGTTTACTGATTTAATTGGCATAAAATGAATTTAAAACAAAAAAAGCGTACTCATCTAAGGCTCTACTACTCACACAAAATTTTTGTGAGGCTATGAATCACACCCAGAAAGTATACAAGCTTTGAGTTGTGTGTAATCTAGTTAATGCAACTAATACAATTAACCACAAAGAGCTTATAAAGGTTGTAAATAGAATATTAAGAGATTGAAATTTCATCATATAATGAAACAAAACTGATAAAGAGAAAAATTTTGTATTTCATTTTCCATTTGTTCTTTTGAAGACTCAAATTCTCAACCTTAGTTTCCATTTTGTGAAAGGTATAATGATATTTCCCATCCTCATAAGAATCATAGCTTGTTTACCGAGTCAGTTTCAGAAAGTAAAGTAGTAACCCCGTTATCCATGGAGGATATGTTTGAAGATCCAAAGCAGACGCCTGAAGCTGTGGATAGTACCCAACCCTATATATGCTATTTTTTTTTTGTATATTTACATACCTCTCATAATTGTTTATTTATAAATTAGACAGAGTAAGAGATCAATAACAACAATAATAAACAGGAACAATTAAGTAAAACACAGGTTATTTGAACGCAAGTACCATGTTGATACCCTGATGGTTGATCTGATAGTCAAGGCAGCTATTCAGTGACTAACACAGACAGGTGGATCCGTTGGACAAATGGATGATTCACATCCAGGGCGGTACGAAGAGGACAGTGCAAGATTTCATCATGCTACTCAGAATAGAAATTTAAAACTTATGAGTTGGTTACTTCTGGAGTTTACAATTTATTATTTTCAGATCACAGTTCACCACTGGTAGCTGAAACTGTAGAAAGCAAAACCATGCTTGGATAAGGGAGACTCCTATACTTTGAAGTGAAGAGTGATAATACATTATTACATAAACAAAAGTGATGATTGTGTTCATGTAGTGTTCAGCCAGCTTCTGATGCTTCATTTCTGCTCAAGTTCCGTCTATACACTAGAGGAAACTTACAAAGCATCAAAACTCAGAGGAGCTGATGGAAACAGACCAGGAATATAATACATTATACTGAAAAATAATTTACATTGAAATAAAATTGTGGAAGGTGGGAGGAACAGTGCAACTTGCTTCTGTGATGTTTTAAATTTAATATAAATAGAAACCTTTAAAAACATATTTTGTGAAAGATTTTGATTCTTTCCAAGCCACACAGTCTCTATTAATCTATAATGTAAGCCATTCTAACTTTAAAAAGTCCTCCACAAGACAGTCATGTATTAGTTTAATTTAGGAAATTCAAATTTCTTCCCATCATTTTGTGTATACAACGTTTTAAAATCATGTGAGTGTTACGTATCCATGTCTGAGTCTGTATTTATGTGAATATACCTTAGTATAATTAGTAGTTCTTATGATAAATAAAAAACTAAACCTTCACTATTTCAAAAATGAAATAATTTCAGTATTACACAAAATTTGAGAGTTTTCAAAAATAGGTTATACTGTTTTCTAATTTACTAATTACAGAAAGACATTTATTTAAACCTACTATGTATTAAATATATATTATATACATATGTTAATATATAAACAAATATATCATAAAAAGATCTCTCCATGTTAAGGTATAGAATCTATAGAATGAAACATAAATAAAGAGGTAAGAGGTCAGGTGCCATGACTTATGCCTGTAATCACAGCATTTTAGGAGGTTGAGGCAAGTGGATCAGTTGAGGACAGGAGTTCAAGACCAGCCTGGCCAACATGGCAAAACTTTGTTTCTACAAAAAATGAAAAAAAAAAAAAATAGCCAGGTGTGGTGGAGCACCTGCAGTCTCAGCTACTCAGGAGGCTGAGGCGCACCTGTATTCCCAGCTACTCAGTAGGCTGAGGCACGAGAATTGCTTAAACCCAGGAGGTGGAGGTTTAATTGAGCCAAGATTCCACTGATGCACTCCAGTCTGGGCGACAGAGTAAGACGCTGTTTAAAAAAAAAAAGAAAAAAGAAAAAAAAATGACGTTAACAGTAATAAACATATTAATTAAAACAAAATAATTAGTCATGTATTATAGACACATAGACAACAAAAGGCTTAAGCGGATGGCCAAGAAGATGGTCTTAATACCGGAAGGCAAGAGTGGTGGAAGAAACACAGTTAAAGAAGCAGATGTAGAAAGAACTTTACTAATCAAGAAGCCCAAGTCACTGGAATACGACATAATGGACAGTGACTTCAAAGGGACGGCAAATTGACTGGATCATAAAAAATACTGCTGTGATACTAGAACTGTTTTCCTGCCTAAAACAGAAATATACTCCATTGTAGTTTAGCAAGCTTTCGTGAGAGGCTTCTGAAATACTTTCCTGTGTTTTCTGTGTTTCTAGTGTATCTTAAAAATATCTGAAATGTGCAAAAAAAAAGCACATCTACAACTTTTGGAAATTATAAAAATTCATTTCACACTGCTGCTAAGATAGATGACACATCTATAGATTTTCTTATGAGATAATTTTCTGCAAATGATCAAAGTCTTGAAAGTGACATTATAACTTTAAAAGTAGCATAACATTTCTTAAAAGTACGGAACATGTTTAATTGATAAATTGTACATAAATTTCATTCAGGAATACTGACACATGATACAATGCACGAATTCTAAGTTTGCAGTTTGATGTGTTTTGACAAATGTACAAAGCCATGTGGCCACCATCATAATTAAGATATGAAACATTCATCACCTAAGAAAGTTTTCTCACACTTGCTTAGAGAAGACTTCCACACACCTGATCCTAATAAACTATTTCAATTTCTATCACATTACATCAAATTTTTCTGTGCTACAATTTCTGTTCTACAATAAATATAATCTTATAATATGTACCCCTTTGTTGTTTGGCTTCGTCTACTCAAGAAAACGTGATTCAGTCGTATTATTTTATGTGTTACTACTTTATGCTTTTGTATTGCTGAGTAGTATTTCATGTATTAATAAACATTTATTGTATAATACAGTCATCTGTTGATAGATACTAGTTGTGTTTCCAATTTCAGTCTATTATAAATAAGCTTCTATTAGGATTGACATTAAATTGTTTATGTAAGCATAATCTTTCGCTTGGCTTAGATAAATATTTAGACGTAATGTTTCGTGGTTAGTTAAATAAATAAAAGCCTGCCAAACTGCTTATTATTCCAAAATAGTAGTTGAAACATTTTACATTCTCACCAGTAATGCTGAGAGTTCCAATTCCTTCATTTCCTTTCAACATTTGGTAATATTCTTCTTTTTAATTTTACCAGTCTGTAATGATATATATTGTGAATATTGTATTGCAGTCTGTGATACAACTTTGTACTTATTTACTATATCTTTAGTATCTATAAGGTATTTCTTTCCTAATATTGCTTATTTGTAACTTCTCGACTTTTTTTGCCCATTCTTTTAAGTCAAACTTTCCCAAACAGTATTCTGCAACAGAATTAAAGCCTACAAAAATGACTCTAGTCTCGCTCTCAAATGCAATGCATAGTTAGCAAAATTATAGATATGAGATTACTTACAGAAAATGTGCCCTTTGAAAATTACCGTTTAAACATTTCAAAGATCTTGGGTGCAAAAGTCTGGTCTAACGAAGAAAGTATCAATTTTAATAATATTTTAAATAATTTATCTTTTATATTTCACTAATTTTCTCTATTTTATTCATATTCAGCTTATCCTTATAATATTTTTTTCCTTTTATATGATTTGTGTTGATTTGTTGTTTGTATGCTGCCTTTGTATGGTTAAGGCTTAGATTATTAAATTTTACATTTTTCTTCTTTACTAATGTAAGCATTTAATTTTGTATAGCTTTATATACATAAACATAAAGCAGTGGAAGCACTACTTTAGATTTGTCCAGTAACTTTTGATAAGTTGTTTACTATCATTCAATTTGGAACTTTTTATAATTTTTGTTTTGATTATGCATGTGTATGACTTATTTTATCAACATTTTAGGTTATTTAACCCTTTACAGATCAGATAATACAGTTTGAGTTGTGAATTAATTTAAATTCAGGGATTTTAAGTTTTTTAAATTTGATATATTTTTACAGCCTAATCTATGGTCTAAAGAGATTAACATTTCATGTGTATTTAAAAATCTTTCTACTTGAGATAGGAGTTAAAAATTTCAATTTGGATATGTTCAGATTGACATTGTGGCTAAGTCTGTGTCTCATTTCAGGTTAATCAGTAATTGCTTTATATGTTTTAAAATTTTTTAATGTTGTACACATATTTTGGTGTATTTAATCTTATTGATGAATCATCACTTTTATATTTGTAAATATCCCCCTTTAGAAACATGTTTTGACATGAATAATACATTTTCTCATATTAACAGAGCCCTTTCTGTCTTCTTAGGGTAATTTTTAAAATCGTATGTATTTTTCATTTTTTCACTTTTTACCTGGCTATGTCTTCTTATTTAATGAAAGTTTCCTATAGGAAGTGAATAGTTAGTTCTTGCATTTTTCTGATTTGACAATTTGCCTTTTATCCAGTGTTTAGACCATTTAGATTTAATTATCTGTAAGTTTGAGTTCAATTCCAAAATCTTACTAAATGTTTTCTATTTGCCCCATCTGTTTTTGATACCTTTCATTCTTTTTCTAACATCTTTTAGATTAATTGAGCAATTTTAGCATTCCATTATGGAGCCAGATTAGCATATTTTTATACATCTTTGATTTTGTATTCTAATTCTCTCCAAAGGATCTGCAAGATGCATCTTTAACTTAACAGAGTCTATTTTAATATTGCTATACTATGTAAAAGTGTAAAATAAGAAAGTTATTCCAGTTTAATTTTCTCCTCCTTTTGCCACTTCTACCTATGTCATAAATCAGGTAACACGTTATTATTAACTTTTAAAAATAATTATGACTTATTCACAAAAATTACAAAAATATCTTTTATATATTCTGCTGTATATGTACCATATTTATCACCCCTTATTCCTTTATGTATATTCAGTTCTCTTCTCATGTTTTCCATTTATCTGAAAACTTACGTTCTTTCTTTTTTTTTTTTTTTTTTGAAAGGGATTCTCGCTCTGTTGCCTAGACTGGAGTACAGTGGCGTGATCTTGGCTCACTGCAATCTCCATCTCACAGGTTCAAACAATTCTGCCTCAGCCTCCCAAGTAACTGGGACCACAGGCACGTGCCACCACAACAGGCTAATTTGTTGTGTTTTTGGTAGAGAAGGGGTTTCTCCATGTTAACCAGGATGGTCCCAATCTCCTGACCTCGTGCTCTGCCCCCCTCGGCCTCCCAAAGTGCTGGGATTACATGCATGAGCCACCGAACCCAGTCACATTATTTCTTATAGTGAAAATTGGCAGTTACAAATTTTGTCCACTTTTCCATAAAAATATTTTTATTTTACCTTATTTTTCAAAGATAATTTGAATAGCTACAGACTTACAGTTTAACTGTGTGTGTGTGTGTTTCTGCACTTTAAAAATAATTGTTATTTAAAGTGCAGCAGATACATAATTTGTCTACTGTCTTGCATTATTTCTGAGTAAAAGTCTGTAGATTTTTCTATCTTTTATCTCCAGAATGATATAAATTCAAAGTGCTTTTAAGATATTCTCTGTCACTGGCTTTCAGTAATTCAAACATGTCCTTGTTACAGTTTCAATTAACTCCTTGGGTTTTTAGTATACTCTTTTCATTAACTTTGAAAAAAAAAATACCTTTATTAAGTTTTTTTTTTTTTTTTTTTTCCCCCTGGATTCCTCTTTCCTCTGCTTCTTGGTCTCTGATTACACAGTTACTCCAATTACTGCTCGCTATTTTTCGCTATGTGATTGAGGATCTCTCATTTTATCATGTTACTTTTTTTCTTCTTTGAGCCTCAGTTTAGATGTTTTTATTTCTATATTCTCAACTTCATTTATCATATGCATTATTTATTCTCCTTTGGTGCCATAAAGATTTTCTTGGTTCAGGTATTTGAAAGAACCACTAGTCCTACAAAACATACTCACACAAGGCACGTAGTTTGAAGTAAAAGATATGGTACAAATAAGAGAATACAAAAAAGCATTGGAGAATTAAGATGCATCAACATGCAAGCACCCCAGAGGCTGGGCTTAGACTGTGGCTTCAGCTTGAAGCACCAAGATCTGCTACAGGGATCTTGGCTTTGGGAGATCTCAAAAGAGAAGCTGTCAGAATATGCATATGTATGTCCCCTTGAGCACCAAATGAAGCCTGTCCTGATTAAATTGTATTACTTATGCTTTGTATATTCTAAATTTTATAATGCTTTGACATTTTGGGAAATCTACCTGATCGAGGAGAAACTACCCCTCTCAGAACTAGCAATTCCATAAGATAATAAACAATTCATCTTTGAACATGCCTTTTATATGCAAATCAACTAACCCCCAGGTTACCTCCAACTACCTCATTTATTTAACTCTCACATGCCAGTCCAGTATTTCCCCAGCTGTAACTTAACCCAGGGCTAGGTACCAAACCTAGATATAAGAGATAACCCTTATAGCCAAGAGCCCACTAACATTATTCAGACTTGCCAACCCTACACTGGTTTCTATGTCCCTCCTCCTTTATGTGGAAAACTCCATAAAGGCTCTGGGACATGCTTTCCCTTTGCTCCTTCTGCCTGCTGACCAAACCTGATGCTTCCCCAAGTGGCCTCAATAGTGTGGCACAGTCTCACCTCTTGGAAACTACAAGTAGTGGTTTTTTTTGTTTTTTTTTTTTCCCCTTTCAATGGCATTGACCTCTTTGTGTCATGAATCAGTCATCTCCACCAATTAAAACCCTGTGGGTACAATTGGGACATAGGTCAGTTGCAAACTGTTGGTAAAGAAGGTGACTTCAGGGGTTGTCAGGAGACTGTGAATGATTAAACAGTATATTATAAATTTTACTGTCATTACTTCGAACAAGAATTAATAATCAGACATCTAAGCATGCCCAGATGTAATAATAAAGCTTTTCCTATGCAGGTAATCAAAAGTATCTACACAATTTAAGCTCTGACACTTGGTCAAGACATTTTTTACTATAATTCTCATGATTATTTCTTTTCTAGTATCTTTTGTACAGCTTATAGAACACAAAAGCAAAAGGTTACTGACCAAAATAATAATCACTTGAGTTATCAAATGAAGTGTGTTTATTGCTTTAAGAAAACATTTTAATTTACCAGATATTCTAGTACAGAGTTGTTTATAATCATGTACAAGCTCGACAATTCTTTTACTTCCCACTACCATTGACATTTGAAATTTATAAAAAAATAGCAATAGACTAATTTAATATAACTATGAATTGTTAATTAAATCTAGTTCCTCCACTGGCCAATCAGCATTCATTGAAATAATTTGATGTGGATATTTTAATTATTTATTGACAATTTCTTAGTAACATTGATCATCATTATCAGATTGGCATTAGATTTGTCAAAATCAGTCTCATATATACTATTAGTTACACTACTATCACATGAAATAGGATAAGTTAGCTAAGAGCATTACAAACTAAGTGAAAATGGGAATAGATATTTCTGTGTCCTCTTTTCTGCCATTTGAACCTGCTTGCTTTAGGCCAATATCTTTACTTCAAACTCTCCCTGAATTTCTCATGATAATATCATATTGGAAATCATTGTTGCTATTTTAGATAAAGGTCGTACTTTGTCCCTGCATACCCATGTTGTCCATAGAGTTTCATTTCCCATTTTCTCAGAGGTGACTCTCAACAACGATAACCCGAGAAATATTTTACCATAGGAGAGACCCGTGGTTAAATGCTTACTGGAAAATATTTCTTTTTTTCTCCAGTAGCTTAAAGTTGCTAAAAATGTTTTCCTTAGAGAAAATGCCCTGAAATATTTTTAACTCATTTTTCATGTATTTATTCTTTTAGTTACTAAGAATATTAAGTTATTCAACTTTCCTTATCATTTTCTTATTTTATTATTCATAATGTCACTTTACATAAAATTATCTTCACGTATTTGCTGATCATTTTTCCCAGTAAACTTTTATTTTTTTCATTTTTAACTGGCATTGAAGCTCATCAACCAGTACCCACAAATATGATGCTTTAGCATGCTGAACTAAGAATGCCTCAAGGTATTTCTGACCTTCCCTCCAACCCCCTCATTTTTCAATCATCCATCTCTTCCAAACCACAGGATAAAGTTGCTCTAGGAAGTTTCTTTATCTGCCTGAAGTCCTCCCAATGCAAAAAAAAAAAAAAAAAAGGAAAACAATTATCTCTGTTCTCTTCCCTGAGTTTCCATTACCTGAAATCATATGGAAGAAAGAAAAATTGAAGTCTTTTTTTAATCTTTGAAGAAACTGGACAGACTTTTGTCATAAACCATTGTCTGCTCGGTTGGCTCATCAGAGTTTGTACCAGGCTATTGTATGTTCTTAAAGTCCATTGAACTTACCTAAAAATTATTTATAGCACTCCTAAAATCATCTATACTTCCCAATCTCCATTTCCACTAAGAAGGGTACATAACCATCTTCACCTTATTGCATGGTGGACCAATCACTTTGTGATTCTTCTCATGTATGCCAATACATTTTTATGTATTTTCTCCTATTACTGTGCCTTTTGTCAGGTTTCAGTGAGACTTCAGAGGGTGAAGGGAAGTTTCCCTTTTTCTCCACCCTGGAATATAATCTTTGTCATCTTGTTTTCATTAAAGGCAAATTTCTTAAGACAATTTAATGGCTTCTAAAAAAATCCTTTAATATGTTATCATATTCATATAATACAATTTGGACATGTTACCGTTTGTGATATTATTTAGCAATAAAATAAAATAAATAGTATTGGATTATAACCCAAAGTATAAAGCAAATATCTATGAGTCCATACAGATGGAACATGATAAGCAAATAAACAAGCAAACAAATAAAATAAAGGCAGAAGAAAAAATTTGCATATGTAGAAGATTTTCAAATAACTTTTACAGAAACTCTGCCCTCAAATGAGGAATACATAATTCTCATTCATTAAGTATGGATTCTGTATAGTTACTTCCTTTCAAAGAGTACAGTATGGAAAGGCCCTGGTAGGGAGAAGGGGGACAATGTTTCAGTGAAAAAACCTGAAAGACTATCTCAGCCGTGATCAATTTCAGTATCAACAGTGACAAGTCATGCTGAAAGTATCTACCTTGATATGATATGATAAAATTGTCCTCTATCTGTGGCTTTTGTCTGAAAACTACACTACTCCGTACTAATCATAAAGAAAATGTCAGACCAATCTTAATTGAGGGATTACATGATGAATATTACACATTATCTGGTGAGCATTTCTCAAAACTTCAAACAATGAAAATCTCAGGAACTGTCACAGGCAAAAAGCCTAAGGTGATACAAGGACTAAATGTGATGTAATATATTGAACACTGGAACAGGAAAAAAATTATTTTGATAATGCTAAAGAACTCTGATCAATATATAAATTTTATTTATTAATAATTTATTAATATTATTACATTATGTTAGTAATAGAAATGACTAACATATGATGCTAACAATAAGGAAATTGAGTGTGGGTTATATGGTCACTATATATATTCACATTTTCTCTCTAAATATAAAACTGTTCTAAAATTTAAAAAAATATTTAAAAATTACCACTGTATTACAGGGTCTTTTTTATCACCAAAACACTTCCTATGTAGTAGCAAATTGGTTAACTAACAATATGGTTTTATAATATATACTGTTAACTGTCCTACAGTTCTGAAATATATTTCAACTTTTTTTTTTACCCTAAAAAAACTGGCATAATAGAATGTCCTTTTAAGCTGAATCAATTATTTGCTCAAATTATTTGATTATTAAGTTAAAATAATTTTCCTAAAGTAGTATATGCATTTATTACTATTGGTTTTTAGTCATGCCAGATTAAGTAAGTACACTTTTGGCCTAAAATATAGAATTTTACTCAGATCACTGTGTTATTGATATTTAGAAAACAAACATAATTTTGTGCTTTAAAAAGCAAAGGTGAGTTGTGCACTGTGGTATGCACCAGTAGTTACAGCTATTTGAATGGATGAGGCCAGAGGTATTTGTTAAGCTTAAGAGTTTGAGGCCAGCCTGAGCAACACAGTGAGACCCTTTCTCTGAAAAGATAATAAAATAAAATTAAAATTAAATAAAATAAAATAAAAAGGAAAGGCTTTAAGAATCATCAAAGTGAATAAAGTAAAATAATGAAAATGTCTCCTAGTATCTATTGTTAAGCATCACACTATCATAAAGCTTGTGCTTACACAACGACTTAATTTTCTAATAAATTCTAATGCATTGACTAATTGACTATTTCAAGTAAAGGGTTCGTTGGAATAGAACATATAAGACAGCCTTAATAACACATCTGACCTGTGGAAACGGCTGTTATTTGGGGTATCATGTGATCTCTCGTTCTCTATTAAGCTAATCGCCTTCACTAGTATATGATGATCTCAGGGAAATGTTAAAGGTGGAAATTGTGGAAGCACTAAGGAATCTCATAAGGCCTAGACTACAGAACTCACAATGTATGAGTCCCATAACATTTACCTTATCAAAGAGAATCACAAGGCCTGTCCTCTGAATGAAAGGATTGGCAATGCTGTGTTGGAAAGTGGAATGAATATTGGACTGGGAGAAATTTGTGTCCATTAAACTATTTACGACACAGGTATATTAATACAGTATCCGAAGAAAAAGATTTCTGTTGTCACAGTATTGTTTCTCATAGTTGTCATCATTTTATCATCAGCAGCATTATAATCTCTGTTGTCTAATACGTATTGAGACTTTCCTTTTAACAGGGCATTCTCATGGGCATTTTTTAAATTAATTCTTGAGCATACCAAAATTTCTGTGATATTGGCAGTATTCACATCTTTTTTTTTTTTTTTTTTTTTTGAGGCGGAGTCTCGCTCTGTCGCCCAGGCTGGAGTGCAGTGGCCGGATCTCAGCTCACTGCAAGCTCTGCCTCCCAGGTTTACGCCATTCTCCTGGCTCAGCCTCCCGAGTAGCTGGGACTACAGGCGCCCGCCACCTCGCCCGGCTAGTTTTTTTTTTTTTGTATTTTTAGTAGAGACGGGGTTTCACCGTGTTAGCCAGGATGGTCTTGATCTCCTGACCTCGTGATCCGCCCGTCTCGGCCTCCCAAAGTGCTGGGATTACAGGCTTGAGCCACCGCGCCCGGCCTAGTATTCACATCTTAAACACGTTGTAGCGTATGTGTTGCCAAAATTTTTCTATTTTAATTAATGAATTAATGCAGTGTTTGCATATACTGAAGATATGACTGAGTGAAATTTAATCTCTCTGACCGTTGGCATGTTAAAGTGATAGAATGAGATAATTGCAATAAAAATTCAAGATTATTTAAATTCTGAATTGATGTGGATACATTCTTGTTGATCAAGTATCACGAATTACAAATGCAAATAAAGCAACAAGTAGTCTTATTTTCATGACGCTTCCATTTATTGTTCTTATTGTTGAAAAAGTATTAAAATGGTTGTTTTATGAAATATTTCTTGTGGTTGAGTTACATGTAGGGAGAAGTTGAGCTGATAGTAGAAAAGGGTTCATGTCTATTGTTTTTACATTAAAAAGAGTTTTAAAACTAAATAACCTTGTGAACATTTAAGGATATTAGTCCCATCAGGAGAACTATGATCATTTCAAAACTGCTGTCCTTTCTACCTTCTGCCTTTATCCAGTCTCATAAGTGTTTTGGTGTATTTATCCCCAACATGTTATTTTGAATAACTTTTAAAAATACTCATAAATGAATTATTTTTATCTAATATTTTAATGGAATTGATATTTTGAAATGCATGTTGTTGTGGTTTTATAAAGTAGTTCTGATTGGATACTTTCCTAGGTTCTCCACATATTCTTAATTCTACAGAAACTCCTACAAGGTAAACATAATATTGCTCAACTAGAAGACTAACCAGGGGCTCAAAGATGTTATATGACTTTGCCATGATCACATAACCAACTAGGATTACACTTTAGGTCTCTTTGACTCAAAATAGCCATTGTATTTATAAAACATAATTGTTAATTTGTATTAATTTTTCAAAACAAATGTTTAAAAATTCTGCTCAAGCAACCACTCTGCACATATATTTAGTCTGTGATTATTACCTCTTAAAAATTTAAATGTCATCTAAGAATTTGGCATTGCTTAGCTATTCCAGACATTAGGACTCCAAATCCATTAACAATAAAAGAAACATAAAAGACAAGTGAATATTAATGTTGTTTGTTGTATCTCTCAGTTTAAATGTTTCATGATCAGAAATCAGAATACGCTTCGTTATGAAAACACTACAGTGTAATAGGGAGAAATAGAACGCATATAATTTATTTCTCTATTTCCAACTTCATCCAATATTAATTGTGAATATTGAATAGCCATATTTAGACATATTAAAGTTCCCCAAATGTAAAATCTCACTATCTTATAGGTTGAATTATAAAGTTTATATAACACTTGTGGATGGAATTATATTATTACTGGCTTTTCATTAAAACTGTCCAATGAGGATGAAATAGAAATGGAGTAGAGGATGGGCTAGCTATGAGATAGAGTTGAAACATGATCTGCTATGAATTGCTAAAAGTTGATACTGAGAGATAGGTAAAATGGGAGAGTCTTTGTGTATCTCTACTTTTGCACGTGCTTGAATATTTTAATACTGCAAGAAATCGTGTTTAGTCTTTGTGCATGGTATCTCCGTATAAATTTTATGTCTTCATTGGAGATCAATATAAAGTTAATTTAGTACCATAATCAGAACTTAAGTTATACACACTAATTAATGACCAGAAACTGATATTTAACTGAATCTCCTGATAGTCATATAGAAGTGAATATCAGCACTACTGTGACTATTGTCATTACTTTTTAGCATCTTTCATATTCCCGCTAGTTGTCAAATTCAAATATTGCTCCAATGCTTTTAATCCATGTAATGTGTATATACTGGATTGTGTCCTAGGAGCCAAAAGAGCAATCTTTAACCTATATTAAGCCAATCAAGCAATTACATTCTTGGATCCATCATGTTAGGTTCAGAGATTTGGGGGAAGATTTGTGGGTGGATCTTCAGATTCAGTTTATGTAATATTTCTGAATATTGTGATAATATTAACCTGAGACTGCTGGGGGGAAAAATGCAAAACTTGGGACAGATTTTGATGACTCATTTGAGTCCTGAATAAACCCACATCTGAAGCCACATTCACCCCTGGACTCTTATAATATGAAGCAGTAAGTTATATTTTATGCATAAATGCTTTTGGATAAGGATTGTTTGCCTTGCAGCAGAACTAGTCCTAGCTAATGTGTGCACATAAAGGAAGGAACAATAAGAGAATCAGTTTTTAATTATCATAAAGTCCATGACTTAAGAAACATCAGGTTTAATTGTGAGCAAACATAAAAATGAACAATTTTAATTCAGTAATAATTTTCAGGACCTCTGACTTAAAAATTTTCGTCTTTTGTCAAGATCCACAGAGGCATATTTTTGGCTTTTATACCACACATATTAAATATTTCTGTAGAAAATTAAATTTATAAAGTGGAAATTAATTCTTTTGTTTTGTCCTAAGAAATCTCTATACCATTGATAAAATAAGAATATCAGGGTGATAATGAAAAAGAAAATAGCTATCAAATATTTTTAATAAAATGAGAAAAGAGATTAACTTTTAGAATTTTTTTTTCTGATTACTTAATTTTGCCTAATGTCATTTCCATTCTCATGTGATGGATAAATAATGTATACATCCTTTTTCAAAAAATGAATATGGTTTATAGGTTTTTTACAGTGTGCTTGATGGTTATGTAGAAATATTTTGCAACTGATATTAAAATCTGTGCAATATTATAATAGTTTTATCTTGTTTATAATATTCAGGTATCAATAGAGATCAAGAACAATATTTTGACAATATTTATTTGTCAGAATTAATACTGGTTTTCTTTGTTTTTTTTTTGAGACAGAGTCTCGCTCTGTCGCCCAGGCTGGAGTGCAGTGGCCTGATCTCGGCTCACTGTAAGTTCCGCCTCCCGGGTTCACGCCATTCTCCTGGCTCAGCCTCCCAAGTAGCTGGGACTACAGGCGCCCGCCACCACGCCCGGCTAACTTTTGTATTTTTGGTAGAGACGGGGTTTCACCGTGTTAGCCAGGATGGTCTCGATCTCCTGACCTCGTGATCCGCCCGCCTCGGCCTCCCAAAGTGCTGGGATTACAAGCGTGAGCCACTGCGCCCTGCTAATACTGGTTTTCTAAAGGTGTAAAATTGTCTACAAAATATCTTATTTTTCTGTGAATATTATTTTTATGTTTTATTCAGTTATATCTGAACATAAAATCCTTTGGAAACAGAACAAATTAAAATAAGGGTTGATATAATGTAATGTTGTATTTTGATAAAACCATATACAGTGCTTAGACTAAAAATCATATTGACAATTCAAATTTTAATGGGAATTAAAATTAGTTAACTCCACGTGGGGGAAATAATAGTACTTCAAATAATTTATTTATAAAACGTTCTTTTGAATGACTTTTTATATGTCTATTTTAGTCAATAATTCATATGATTCTGCATAATATGTAGAAAACATTCAACAATTTAAAGTTCCATAGAAGTTAAGTATGAGTAAGAAGATAGAGAAAATTCATATTTGTTAAATGGCGAAAATTGATACCATGTTATAACAAAACTTTAACAATTGAATTAGTACACAGCAATGATAATTGTTGAAAGGTTAAGTTAGTAGTTTTAAAAGGAAAAATAAACAATATGATAAAAAGCACATTTTCTTTAATGAGCGTTCAAACTGTGATGATTGTACCCTTTCCTACTGCGTTGTTTCTACATTGTTCATTTTGAAAACTGGGATGGGTTAAATATTGTCTCTTGAATTCATATGTATATATGTTTGAATAACCTTTCTGGTGACCTTTCTGTTACTCTGATGTCATGAAACTTTTGTAAATACATAGATGGATATGTGTGCACATATGTATGTATGTATGCATTTAGAGAGACAATAAAAGGTTGAAAAGAAAACCTATGTTTTTTTTGCTCAATCTATTCAGCTTAATGAGTCCAGAAAAAGTGTTTCCTAATGATGGCCCCAGAGGTTTACAGGATTTTGAAAAGGTATATACTCATGAGTAAACCTAATTTTTGCATTCAATAATGTCTTTTTATCACATTTTGAGTAGAAAGTTGAAAATCAGTACAATTCCCTCTCTACTTAAGTCTTTTAATACCTGAAATAACGTGTAAGGAAGTTTTTGTGTGTGTGTTCACATGCACACAAGTGTAACTTATTTTCATGTAATGAAACTTGATTATTTCCCCATGTAAATTATCTGACATGAAAATTTAACTCTGTACAATTCAATTCATTTCCTTTATGTAAACAAATACAACCTTCATTTCTTTATTCCTTCATTATTATGAAACTAAGTATTTCAGAATTACACTAATTCACGATGTTTTTATGATAGGATATTTGTGGGCAGTATGAATTGGAGGTTAATTTTATGGCAATTGATTATGATGCATTTTCAAGACGTTTTCCTACATCCACATAGTAGCTTTGATTTAATTAAAGGAAACTAGGAGGCATAATCAATCTAAAAGCAATGAGATCAATAAAGACCGATGGGCTTGTTTCGTTTGACAAAATGGGATTTCATGCACGATGGACCCATTAATTCATTTCCTATGGAAAATCTTCTGATCTATTACTTTTCAAGTATACGCAATTATTATATTTTGCATATATGGATAGAACACATGTAAGCATATTCTAGCTACAAATCAATGCCTTAAATGATCAGATTTTCCATATATTTTCTTATAATGTTGCAAATATATAAAACTATTTTAAACATTTTTATAATTTGTCTTCATTCTTGTCAGACTGTAACATCCCTATAAACTATTATATATTTAATAACTAAGACTAATAAATGCTAATTTATGGATTGTTCAAAACAAAAATAGTATAAAATAATATTACAAATATAATGCAATCATCCCATTGGCGGAGAAATGAAATTCAATGCAATAGCAATATAATGGAGTTGAGTTGGTTTAGTATATATGGACTATGTATTGCATAGGAAAGCAGGGATTTTTGCCATTGTACAGGTATGTATACCGTTATGTATGCATTTATTTACTTTCTTTCTATCATTACTATGTGATCTTGAATAGGCTGAAATGGTGTTTCAATAGGAAAAGCTGATAAACTTTCTGTAGCTGATATTCACTTCCAGCCACTGTGGCTTTGAGGGAAGTAAGATGTTTTTCAATGATGACCAAAGTTGAGTTTTGGGTGTGTATATTTAATGTCTCTTCACTTTTACATCTGGATGACTACTATATTTTATTAACACTGAATAGACAAAATGAAACATATTTGTGGGCTACATCCAGCAGTTTTAAGGTTCTACTCTACTATATGATTGCATATTAGCTGTAATCATTACATCAAACAAGCAAACATTGAGAGATGTTGTCCTATAGCAATATAATTATTCCCTTTCAATACCTACTCAAATGCATTCCGTAGGCTAGTACACCTGGTAAGCTTGAATGAAATCTGAGAATTATATGTTAAGTTTCCTTGTCTTTACTTGATAGTAAAACCACTATTATTTATTTAGTCTCTAGAATGTATAGTTCTGCAAAAATAGCCAACGCTATATATTTTACATAAAATTGAATATTTTTTCCTTTCTCTCATTTTGGCTTACTTCAGTAAACTGCTTCTAAAATCTCCATGTGATAGATTGTGTGTAAGACATGTCAAAGTTTTTCTCTTCCTCTGCTCCTATTATTGAATAGTCTCCTCCCAGACCCCAGGGTTAGCCATGTGAATTGCTTTAGCCAATAGGGCATTATCAGTTGTTATGCACACAGAGACTTCAAAGTGTTTATACATCGAGACTTGGTCTCTCTTGCTATTATTGGAAAACTGAGCAACTCCGTGAGAACGTGTCAGACACAGCCTGCTGCGTGATGAGATATATGTATCCATGTCATCTAGATTTTCCTGGCTGTCCTAAAGCCACCTGCCAGTTACGTGGGTCTGGCCATTTTAGCTTTATATATATATATATATACTTTAAGTTCTAGGGTACATGTGCAGAACATGCAGTTTTGTTACATAGGAATACATGTGCCATGGTGATTTGCTGCACCCATCAACTCATCATCTACACTAGATATTTTTCCTAATGCTATCCCTCCCTTAGCCCCGTACCCCCTGACAGGCCCCAGTGTGTGATGTTCCCCTCCCTGTGTCCATGTGTTCTCATCGTTCAACTCCCAATTATGAGTAAGAACATGCAGTGCTTTGTTTTCTGTTCTTCTGTTAGTTTACTGAGAATGATGGTTTCCAGTTTCATCCATGTCCCTGAAAAAGACATGAACTCATCATTTTTTATGGTCGCATAGTATCCCATCGTGCATATGTGCCACATTTTCTTTATCCAGTCTATCACTGATGGACATTTGAGTTGGTTCCAAGTCTTTGCTATTGTGAATAGTGCCAAAATAAACTTACTTGTGGCACATGTTTTATGGTAGATTATTTATAATCCTTTGGGTACATATCTGGTAATAGAATTGCTGGGTCAAATGGTATTTCTAGTTCTAAATCTTTGAGGAATCACCACACTGTCTTCCAAAATGGTTGAACGAATTTACACTCCCAACAGTGTAAAAGTGCTCCTATTTCCCCACATCCTCTCCAGCATCTGTTGTCTCCTGACTTCTTAATGATCACCATTCTAACTGGCGTGAGATGGTATCTCATTGTGGTTTTCATTTGCATTTCTCTAATGATCAGTGATGATGAACTTTTTTTCATGTTTGTTGACTGCATAAATGTCTTTTTTTGAGAAGTGTCTGTTCATGTCCTTTGCCCAATTTTGATAGGGTTGTTTGTTTTTTTTCTTGTCAATTTGTTTAAGTTCTTTGTAGATTCTAGATATTAGCTCTTTGTCAGATGGATAGATAGCATAAATGTTCTCCTGTTCAGTAGGTTTCCTGTTCACTCTGATGATAGGTTATTTTGCTGTGCAGATGCACTTTAGTTTAATTATATCTCATTTATCAGTTTTGGCTTTTGTTGCCATTGCTTTTTGTGTTTCAGTCAGGAAGTTTGCCCATGCCTATATCCTGAATGGTATTGCCTAGGTTTTCTTCTAGGATTTTTATCTCTTTAGGTCTTACACTTAAGTCTTTAACCCATCTTGAGTTAATTTTTGTATAAGGTGAAAGGAAGGAGTCCAGTTTCAGTTTTCTGCATATGGTTAGTCAGTTTTCCCCACATTTACTAAATAGGGAATCTTTTCCCCATTGCTTGTTTTTGTCAGATTTGTCAAAGATCAGATGGGTGTAGATATGTGATGTTATTTCTGAGGCCTCTGTTCTGTTACATTGGTCTATATATCTATTTTGGTATCAGTACCATGCTGTTTTGGTTGCTGTAGTGTTGTAGTATAGTTTGAAGTCAGGTAGCATGATGCCTCCAGCTTTGTTCTTTTTGCTTAGGATTGTCTTGGCTATACCGGCTCTTTTTTGGTTCCATATGAAGTTTAAAGTATTTTTTTCCAATTCTGTGAAGACAGTCAATGGTAGCTTGATGGGGATAGCATTGAATCTATAAATTACTTTTACGATATTGATTTTTACGATATTGATTCTTCCTATCCATGAGAATGAAATGATTTTCCATTTGTTTATGTCCTCTCCTATCTCCTTGAGGAGTGGTTTGTGGTTCTCCTTGAAGAGGTCCTTCACATCCCTTGTAAGTTGTATTTCTAGGTATTTTATTCTCTTAGTAGCAATTGTGAATGGGAGTTCACTCACGATTTGACCCTGTTTGTCTGTTATTGTTGAATAGGAATGCATATAATTTTTGCATATAGATTTTGCATCCTGAGACTTTGCTGAAGTGCTGCTGGATGCAGTTTGCAAATACTTTATTGAGGATTTTCACATCAGTGTTCATCATGGCTATTGGTCTGAAATTTTTTGTTGTTGTTGTCTGCCAGGTTTTGGTATCAGGATGATGCTGGCCCCATAAAATGAGGTAGGGAGAATTCCCACTTTTTCTATTGATTGGAATAGTTTCAGAAAGAATGGTACGAAGTCCTCTTTGTACCTCTGGTATAATTTGGCTCTGAGTCCATCTGGTCCTGGACTTTTTTTGGTTGGTAGGCTATTAATTACTGCCTCAATTTCAGAACTTCTTCTTGGTCTATTCATGGATTTGACTTCTTTCTGGTTTAGACTTGGGATGGTGTATGTGTTCAGGAATTTATTCATTTCCTGTAGATTTTCTAGTTTATTTGCATAGAGGTATTTATGTGCATAGAGGTATTTATAGTATTCTCTGATGGTACCTTGTATATCTGTGGGTTCGGTGGTGATATCCCCTATATCATTTTTTATTGCATCAACCGGTACCAGCGACTACAAAAACATACCAAACTGTAAAAACCATTGACACTATGAATAAACTGCATGATCTAATGATCAAAATAATCAGCTAGCATCATACATTGGGTCATGGACCCATTTAAGGAGACAGTCTGACCCTTAGCAGAGCTCAAACGCTGTGCTGGGAGGTCTAATGCTCTCTTCGGAGTCATCAGGAAGGGACTCTTAAGTCTGCTGAAACTGCATTCACAGAAGCCTCTTCCCCCAGGTGCTCTGTCCCAGGGAGATGAGGGTTTTATCTATAAGTCCCTGACGGGGGCTGCTGCCTTTTTCTCAGAGAGGCCCTTCCCAGAGAGTAGAAATCTGGCAGTCTGGCAACAGAAACCTTGTTAAGCTGTGGTGGGTTCTGTCCAATTTGAAGTTCCTGGTGGCTTTGTTTACACTGTGAGGATAAAACTGCTTACTTAAGCCTCAGCAATGGTGAACATCCCGCCACCAAGCTCGAGCATCCCCGGTCAATCTCAGGCTGCTGCTGTGCTGACTGCGAGAATTTCAAGCCAGTGGATCTTAATTTGCTGGGCTCTGTGGGGGCGGGCCCTGCCAAGCCAGACCACTTGGCTCCCTGGCTTCAGCCCCCTTTCCCGGGAAGTGAATGGTTCTGTCTTGCTGGTGTTCCAGATGCCACTGGGTTATGGAAAAAAAAGAAAAAAACTCCTGCAGCTAGTTCAGTGTCTGCCCAAACGGCCACCCAGTTTCATGCTTGAAACCCAAGGCTTTGGTGGGGTAGGGACCAGAGGGAATCTCCTGGTCTGCGGGTTGCAAAGGCTGTGAGAAAAGCACAGTATCTGGGCCAGAGTGCACAGTTCCTCAGGCTTAGTACCTCATGGCTTCCTTTGGGTAGGGGAGAATATTCCCTTACCCCTTGTGTTTCCTGTGTGAGGCAATGCCCCACACTGCTTTGTCTCTCCCTCCGTTGGCTAAAACCACTGTCCTATTAGTCCCAATGAGATGAACCTTGTACCTCAGTTGGAAATGTAGAAATCACCCACTTCTGTGTAGATTTTGCTGTTAGCTGCAGACTGTAGCTGTTCCTATTTGGCCATTTTGCCAGCAGTTATGATCCTAGCTTATTAATTGTCAGAGGAACTGCCAGATAAGCCAAGCCAACTGAATGACAAGGAAGTCTTTCATAAGGTTTACATGAGGAGAACCACCAACTCAATACTCTAAATCATATGAAATAAATATTTATTACTTTATCCCATGAAGCTTTTGGGGTGGTTTGTTACACACCTAGAACTTACTCATACACTACAGAACTAAAGTTGTAGTGAGAGATACAAAGACAAACACAAAATCTCTTACATTGGCAGTTATTGATAACTTATCATTTCTCTCCAGCTTGCATCAGTAAGCTCTATGGTTGATTAACCTACAACTCTTTTGCTATTGGACAATGTTTCTGCTTGCACTGACTGTTTAACACCTCCACCTTATTCCCATCTTCTTAATTTTTCTGCTTTTGAAAACATATATCGTGAGGTTCTGTTCCAAAATGGCTGAATAGGAATAGCTCCAGCTTCAGTTCCCAGCGTGATCAACGCAGAAGATGGGTGATTTCTGCATTTCCAACTGAGGTACCTGGTTCATCTCATTGGGACTGGTTGGACAGTGGGTGCAGCTCATGGAGGGTGAGCTAAAGCAGGGTGGGGCATAGCCTCACCCAGGAAGTGCAAGGGGTTGGGGAATTTCCCTTTCCTAGCCAAGGGAAGCTGTGACAGATTATACCTGGAATAATGGGACACTACTACCCAAATACTGTGCTTTACCCACAGTCTTAGCAACCAGCAGACGAGGAGATTGTCTCCCGTGCTTGGCTCAGTGGTTCCCATACCCATGGAGCCTTGCCCACTGCTAGTGCAGCAGTCTGAGATCAACATAGGAGGCTGTAGTCTGGCAGGGGGAGGGGCATCTATCATTGCCGAGGTTTGAGTAAGTAAACAAACTGGCCAGGAAGTTCAAACTGGGCAGAGCCCACCACAGCTCAGAAAGGCTACTGCATCTACAGTCTCCACTTTTGTGGACATGGCAGGGCTGAAAAAAAGGCAGCAGAAGCTTCTGCAGACTTAAACGTCTTTGTCTGACAGCTCTGAAGAGAGCAGTGGTTCTCCTAGCATGGTGTTTGAGCTCTGAGAACAGACAGACTACCTCCTCAAGTGGGTCCCTGACCCCTGTGTAGCCTAACTGGGAGACACCTACCAGTAACGACCAACAGACACCCCATACAGGAACGTGCACCTCTTGGACAAAGTTTCCAGAGGAAGGATCAGGCAGCAATATTTGCTGTTCTGCAATATTTGTTGTTCTGCAGCCTCCACTGGTGATATCCAGGCAAATAGAGACTGGAGTGGACCTCCAGCAAACTCCAACCTACCTGCAGCTGAGGGATCTGACTGTAGAAGGAAAACTAATAAACAGAAAAGAATAGCATCAACATCTACAAAAACGACATCTACACCAAAATTCCTTCTGTAGGTCACCAACATCAAAGGCCAAAGGTAGATAAAACCAAAAAGATGAGGAGAAGCCAGCACAAAAAGGCTGAAAATTCTAAAAATCAGAGCATCTTTTCTCCTCCAAAGGATTGCAGCTCTTCATCAGCAACAGAACAAAGATGGATGGAGAATGAATTTGACAAGTTGACAAAAGTAGGCTTCAGAAGGTTGGTTATAAATTACTCTGAGCTAAAGGAGTATGATCTAACCAATTGCAAGGAAGCTAAACCTTGAAAAAAGGTTGGACGAATGGCTAACTAGAATAAACAGTGTAGAGAACAACTTAAATGACCTGATGGAGCTGAAAACAAAGGCATGAGAACTTTGTGATGCATGCACAAACTTCAGTAGCCAATTTGATCAAGTGGAAGAAGGGATATCAGTGATTGAAGATGAGCTTAATGAAATAAAGCAAGAAGACAAGTTTAGAGAAAAAAAGGAGTGAAAAGAAACAACAAAGCCTCCAAGAAATATGGGACTATGTGAAAAGACCAAATCTACGTTTGATTGGTGTACCTGAAAGTAATGGGGAGAATGGAACCAAGTTGGAAAACACTCTTCAGGGTATTATCCAGGAGAACTTCCCCAACCTAGCAAGACAGACCTACATTCAAATTCAGGAAATACAGAGAAAACCACAAAGATATTCCTTGAGAAGAGCAACCCCAGGACACATAATTGTCAGATTCACTGAGGTTGAAATGAAGAAAAAAATGTTAAGGGCAGCCAGAGAGAAATGTTGGGTTACCCACAAAGGGAAACCCATCAGACTAACAGCAGATCTCTCAGCAGAAACCCTACAAGCCAGAAACGATTGGGGACCAATATTCAACATTTTTAAAGAAAAGAATTTTCAACTTAGAATTTTATGTCCAGCCAAACTAAGCTTTATAAGTGAAGGAGAAATAAAATCTTTTAAAGACAAACAAATGCTGAGAGGTTTTGTCACCACCAGGCCTGCCTTACAAGAGCTCCTGAAGGAAGCACTAAACATGGTAAGGAACAACTGGTATCAGCCACTGCAAAAACATGCCAAATTGTAAAGACCATCAATGCTATGAGGAAACTCCATCAATTAACAGGCAAAATAAGTAGCATCACAATGACAGGATCAAATTAACACATATCAATATAAACCTTAAATGTAAATGGGTTAAATGTCCTAATTAAAAGACACAGACTGGCAAATTGGATAAACAGTCAAGACCAATCAGTGGACAGTATTTAGGAGACTCATCTCATGTGCATAGACACACATATACTCAAAATAAGGGCATGGAGTAAGGTCAACCAAGCAAATGAAAAGAAAAAAAAAAAAAAAAAAAGCAGGGGTCACAATCCTAGTCTCTGATGAAACAGACTTTAAACGAACAAAGATCAAAAGAGACAAAGAAAGCCATTATGTAATGGTAAAAAGATCAATTCAACAAGAAGAGCTAACTATTCTAAATATATATGCACCCAATACAGGAGCACCCAGATTCATAAAGCAGTTCCCTAGAGACTAACAAAGATATTTAGACTCCCACACAACCATAATGGGAGACTTTAATATCCCACTGTCAATATTAAATCAACAAGACAGAAAGTTAACAAGGGTATCCAGGAATTGAACTCAGCTCTGCACTAAGCAGAACTAATAGGCATCTACAGAACTTTCCACCCCAAATCAACAAAATATAGATTCTTCTCAGCACACCACATCACAATTATTTTAAAATTGACAGGATAATTGGAAGTAAAGCACTCCTCAGCAAATGTAAAAGAACAGAATTCAAAACAAACTGTCTCTCAGACCACAGTGCAATCAAATTAGAATTTAGGATTAAGAAACTCACTCAAAACAGCACAACTACATGGAAACTGAACAACCTGCTCCTACTGGGTAAACAAGGAAATGAAGGAAGAAAAAAAAATATGTTCTTTGAAATCAATGAGAACAAAGACACAACATGCCAGAATCTCTGGCACACATTTAAAGCAGTGTGTAGAAGGAAATTTATAGCACTAATTGCCCATAAGAGAAAGCAGGAAAGATCTAAAATCGACACCCTTACATCACAATTAAAAGAACAAAAGTAGCAAAAGAAAACAAATTCAAAAGCAAGCAGAAGGCAAGAAATAACTAAGATCAGAGCAGAACTGAAGAAGATAGAGACACACACACAACCCCCCCCCACACACACACACACACAAAACCTTCAAAAAATCGGTGATTCCCGGAGCTGTTTTTTTTTTAAAAGATTAACCAAATCGATAGACCCCTAGTGAAACTAATAAAGAAAAAAAGAGAGAAGAATCAAATAGATGCAATAAAAAATTATAGAGTGGATATCACCACTGATCCCATAGAAATACAAACTACCATCAGAGAATGCTATAAACACCTCTACACAAATAAACTACAAATTCTAGAAGAAATAGATGAATTTCTGGACACATACACCTTCCCAAGATTAAACCAGGAAGAAGTTGAATCTCTGAATAGACCAATAACAGGCTCTGAAATTGAGGCAATAATTAATAGCCTACCAACCAAAAAAAGTTCAGGACCAGATGGATTCACAACCGAATTCTACCAAAGGTACAAAGAGGATCTGGTACCTTTCCTCCTGAAACTATTCCAATCAATAGAAAAAGAAAGAATTCTCTCTAACTTATTTTATGAGGCTAGCATCATCCTGATACCAAAGTCTGGCAGAGACACAACAAAAAAAGAGAATTTTAGACCAATATCCCTGATGAACATCGATGACAAAATCCTCAATAAAATACTGGCAAACAGAATACAGCAGCACATCAAAAAGCTTACCCACCACAATTAAGTCGGATTCATCCCTGGGATGCAAGGCTGGTTCAACATACTCAAACCAATAAATGTAATCCATCACATAAACAGAACTAAAAAACCACATGATTATCTCAATAGATGCAGAAAAGGCCTTCGACAAAAGTCAACAGCCCTTCATGCTAAAAACTCTCAATGAACTAGGTATTGATGGGAGGTATCTCAAAATAATAAGAGCTATTTATGACCAACCCATAGCCAATATCATACTGAATGGGCAAAAGCTGGAAGCATTCCCTTTTAAAACCGGCACGACAAAAGGAAGCCCTCTCTCACCATTCCTATTGAACGTAGTGTTGGAAGTTCTGGCTAGGGCAATCAGGCAGGAGAAAAAAATAAAGGGTATTCAATTAAGAAAAGAGGAAGTCAAATTGTCCCTCTTTGCAGATGACATAATCGTATGTTTAGAAAACCCCATTGTCTCAGTCCAAAATTTCCTTAAGCCGATAAGCAACTTCAGCAAAGTCTCAGGATACAAAATCAATGTGCGAAAATCACAACCATTCCTATAAATCTGTAACAGGCAAACAGAGAACCAAATCATGAGTGAACTCCCATTCGCAATTGCAACAAAGAGAAGAAAATACCTAGGAATCCAACTTACAAAGGATATGAAGGGTCTCTTCAATGAGAACTAAAAATCACTGTTCAACGAAATAAAAATGGACATGAACAAATGGAAGAACATTCCATACTCATGGATAGTAAGAATCAATATCATGAAAATGACCATACTGCCCAAGGTAATTTACAGATTCAATGCCATCCCCATCAAGCTACCAATGACTTTCTTCACAGAATTGGAAAAAATACTTTAAACTTCATATGGAACCAAAAAAGAGCCCACATTGCCAAGACAATCCTAAGCCAAAATAACAAAGCTGGAGGCATCATGCTACCTGACTTCTAACTATACTACAAGGCTACAGTAACCAAAACAGCATGGTACTGCTACAGAGCCCTCAAAAATAACACCACACATCTACAACCATCTGATCTTTGACAAACCTGATAAAAAAAAAAAAAAGAAATGGGGAAAGGATTCCCTATTTAATAAATTGTGCTGGGAAAACTGGCTAGCTATATGTAGAAAGCTGAAGCTGGATCTCTTCCTTACACCTTATACAAAAATTAATTCAAGATGCATTAAAGACTTACATATAAAACCCAAAACCATAAAAACCATGGAAGAAAATCTAGGCAATACTATTTAGGATAGCATTAGGAGAAATACTTAATGTAAGTGACGAGTTGATAGGTGCAGCAAACCAACATGGCACATGTATACCTTCGTAACAAACCTGCACATTGTGCACATGTACCCTAGAACTTAAAGCATAATAACAAAATAAAAATAAGAAATCATATATCACCTTCAGCCTTCTTGACCAGGATCATTTCTCAAAATTTATACGTCATTAGTTCAAATGTGGATTTCTAGACAAGATCCTGGAAATCATACAACTTTGACCAAGTGCATGGAAGAGTGCAATTACTTCCCAAACACTACCAAGGCCAGACAAACTCAAATCATTTTAATCTATGTGTGCCCTGGAAGATCTTTTTACAATTGACAGTTAAAAATTAATTCAATGTATTGCAAAATTATAGAGAATGACTATAACCTCTCCAAATATTTTTTAATATCCTTCTTCTTAGAATCAGGGTCAGGAAAAATAAGTATGACCCTCTAGATGCAGAATGGGATCTCGAGCACAGTGGAAACCCTCACCATAAATCTTACCTGGATTTTTACAATTGCCTTCTCTATTTTCAAGCAAATTTTACCATTAATATGAGGGTAAGAGCTTCCAAACCAGATTTTCAACATGTCTTTTCCCCATCCTGCTTAAGCATTCTACCATCTCAATTTTCATGTATTATCACAGAGTCTAAAACATACCTGAGTATCATGTTTTAAAATTTAGTTATGTCCTGAAAGTATTTTCTACTAATTGGGAAAAGCTCATCTATTATGGTGTGTAAACATGTGTGCCAATCATCAACCTCAAATCCAAATACTGTATTGAAAAAAAAAATGCATGCAATTATCAGGGTCTGATGAATGGTATACAAATATCATTTTAAGCTTTCCCATGTATCTCATTATAACTCTTTTGGGAAATTTGACATGATTTAATGCAAAAAAAAAAATCTATGGTATTTACAAATTAATGAACATCAGTTTCTATTTGAGATAGTGAATTATAACCATAACTAAGTGCGCTTATCAGGTTTTAAAGCACCACCCAGGAAATGTAATTACCTTATTAGAAAGAATGTTATGAGGTCAGAAAAGCCTAGGCCCCGAGTCTCAGAAGGCCGATGCTGCATTCTTTCTCTATCAGTCATTAACCATGTTACCTTAACTGTTGCTTTTTTCCATTTTTAACATTCTCAATTGTGTAATGTCATTAACATATTGTATATGGACATATCATTAATATTAAAAAATAACACAAATTTTAATTTGAAATATAATTTGTATTTAATATTTTAAACACAATTTTAAATAAAATGTCATGTAAAATACATTTTCTTTCTAATGTCTGTTACCAGAAAGGAAAATAAAGAATGTGAGTAATATAGCTTCCCAACTCAAACCTAGAAGCAGTTTTCTCGAAACTGTATAAAATTCCCTATTGCTGTCATTGCTCTATCATATAGTTCCTTCAGAATGGAATGTACACCCTAACTATAGAGTCCACAGAGTAAACTCTCCTGGAGATTCTAACAGAGCAGGCTTTTGAATACTGGCAGCTGGTGAATTGACAGAGACACACCTGCCCCAAGAACTTCATATCAAAGCCATAATCTTAGCATCATCATTACACTACAACAAACCCATAACAGCTGTATGTAAGAAGTAAGCCATAAAATTCCCATCAGGATTAAATAACTCACTGAGCTCTTTGTCATTTTACCTCCAATCTCTATATTACAGCATGTATTAACCACATCAGGTGTTCATCATGAGACACTTTCTGAAACCACTATTTGGCAGATGTATTTCAAGAAACATCGGTGTTTCACTTCAAAATGATTGAACAATTTTCAATTGTTTTGAAAAAATAATGACTATGAAAATTGGTATTTTAAGTAAACTGAATTGGGAACAATATAGATAAAATTTTGTGAGTTCTTTGATTTTAAGAGTCAGGTATAAATGATCTTGTTTAGCGAGTGATTACAGCTGTTAGTGTGGAAATGTGCTTCTTGCTAAATGGATTTTTTTATTAACTCCTATTTGTTTAAAGGAGCCCAGGTGCTCCAGAAATACATGACAAAATATGTTTCAAATGAATAAATACATGAATTCTAATGCAACAAGCTGCATACACAAGAAATAATTAAATTTAAACCAGGAAATGTGTTATAGTGAATAAGTCAATGCAGACACAGCACTTAATTCTTTAGACAAATGGTTGTGGTCAACAGAGTCTAACAGAGCAGAAAGCTTCCATAGTAACAACAGGGAAGCAGTTCCCCTGCCATATACCCACCTAGAGGTGAGCCTGCCAAATAAAAACGCTTTAAGGAACTTCTGCCTTGAATGAAATTTAGCAGTTGAAAACATAGATGGATGATATTTTGATGGCAACCCCATTTGAATTGCAACTTAATAAAATTGATGGTCATACAAGGGACAGATAACAAGAATGAATTTTTTAGACAGACTTTGGTTTGTTGTTATATATTGAATTGTGATGGTACTTTGCTATATACCATCTAGTCATTGTTAAGCTAAGAAGATTCTTGGACTGAAACAATTTTATTAAATAATAATGATTAATGATATGCATGTGAATATTAAAATATAAATAATATTTAGATTTGAATTTTTAAAATAACAATGTTTATTTTAAAATAGCAATGTTTATTTTAAAATAAGTGAATAAAGCATTGCATTATTGTTAGAAACATACATTAAAAATCTTGTATTTTGGGGTTTCTTTCTTAATCAGCTCTGAAATGAAAACAGTTTGGACATCATTAATCTTATTCTTACAACAGGAAACAGCTAAACAAAATAAAAGTCAATGACTTTTCTTGGATCAATCAACAAACTGAGGTCACAGGACCAACTATCACCCAGAACTTTGGAGCAATAGGCTAATCCAGAGAGTCACAGCTGAGATCAGCTTATTTAGAACAGAAGCCACTAGGAGGAAGACTTAAATACTGATTTTATGTAATAATAATTTTGACAGATTGCTGGAGTCTAAATGGCACTGGCATGATTCAAAAACTCTCAGGGCATCGGTCTTCAGGGTCCTCAATATTTTCATGGTTTTAACCTTGAGGAATCCCAGTAGGGTTTCATAGTAAAGTAATGACAAATATCATCCTAATGTTTTTGATTGGGAGAGGAACAGTAATCATTATGAAAGAGGACCAGAGAGTGCTTCATATAAAATCCCTACACTTAAGGAGAAAAGGCCTTATCAGAGCATTATTTTACCTGCGTGAAAGGCAATTCTTGTATCCTAGCTCATACTTTTTTTTTTCATTTAAGGGGTGGGAGAAGGACTGAGAAAGTTTCATAAAGGTAAAGGACAGGCCCATTACAAAAAATTTAATTTAATTTTAAGATTATAGAAAAATTATTCTCCTCTCTACATCATACCAAAAAAACAGACTGCAGTGTAACAGCAATAGATTACAGCTGAAAAGTGTTCATGATGCATAATCTTTAAGAAGAAATACTTAGAAAAACTCAAAGTTAACAGGTGAGACAAAAATTATACTATAGAAATTTGAAATCTCTGTTATGTATAGCTATAGTAAACTTTAAATACAGCCTAGCATCTAGCCAGAATAACATAAAACTTCACACTAAAGACCAATTTACCACCATTCTTATCACTCAATAATTATGTCCAGCTTTTAACAAAAACTTACAAAACATTCTAAAAAAACAAGCAAAAATTAGTCTGAAAAGGTAGAGCAAGGACCAAAAGCAGATTCATATATGGTACAAATGTTGTAATTAGGGAATTTAAAGTAAACCTGATTAATATGTTAAAGGCTTTAATGGAAAAGGTAGGCAACAAGCAAGAATACATGGGTAATGTAAAGAGAGAGATGGAAGAATCAAAAGGAAATGCAAAAACAAGTAAAAAAAATAAAGAATGCCTTTGATAACATTCATTAACTTACTAGAAACTGATGAGGAGATAATTACTAAGCTTAAACATAGGTTGACAGAAATTTACCAAACTTAAATCCAAAAGACAGAAAGAATGACCAAAATAAAAACTGTAATAGAACTTTAGGACAATTTCAAACTGTGCAATATATACATATTTGTAATACTGGAGAAGAAGAAAGGTATAGTAGAAATATTTGAATTAATAATAGCCTATATATTTCCAAAATTAATAAAAGAAAACAAACCCAAGGTACTGTAAGTTCAGAGAACACCATACAGAATAAATGCCAAAAAAGCCACATGTTGTCATATCATACATAAATTGTTGAATACCAAAGACAGGAAAATATTTTAAAATATAATAAAGAAGAAAAAGATACAGCATAACTTTAGAGAAAAAATGATAAGAATTATAATAAATTTCTTATGAGAAACCATGCAAACAATTAGGAAGTATAGCAGAATATTTTAAATGTTTAAAAAAGCCTAAATTATATATACAGTAAAATAATTCTTGAAAAATAAAGAACAAAAACTTCTCAGGTAAACAAAAGTTAAGGAAATCTATAGAAAGCCTACTTGCCCTGAAAAACAAAAAATGTTAAAATAAGTTCTTCAGGGAGAAGAAATATTATAATGGTTAGCAACCCCTAATCTCCAAAAAGAAACAAAGAGCATTACAGAAGAAATACATAAAAGCAAAATTTTTTTTATTCTTAATTGATATAAATGATACTTTCTGTTTAAAAAATAGTAGTAACAATGTATAGAGAAATAAAATTAATGATAATTTTATAAAAATTGGAAGGGAGAAATTGGGAATATTCTGTTATAATGTACCTGTGCCCAGATGAAGAGAAATACTGTCATTTGAAAGTAAAGTATTTAAAAATAAATATCATAAACACTAGGGCAACCTGTAAATGCATGGTTGAGATGTAAGACAGAAGACAAAAAGTAACATAAAATGTCCAATTATAGTTAACAGATTAAGCTAATAGAAATAAAAATGCACAAATAGAAAAAATGACCGATATAATAGATATTAACCTAACTAAATCAATAACATTTAATATGAATTATCTAAATACATCAATTAAAAGACAGAGACTATCACAGTGGATATAATAACAAAACCCATCTATATGTTGTCTATTTGACATTCACTCTAAATATAAAGATTCAGATAGGTTAAAATAAAGGGATGCAGAAAGATAAAAGATGTTAACCCCAAGTAAAAGAAAATTGGAGTGACTATATTAATTTCAAACAAAACAGACTTCAGGTCAAGAAAATTTATGAGACAAACAGATACATTATATAATGATAACATGGTCACTGCTCAAAAAAGACTAACAACCCTGAACATGTATACAACTAAAAATAGAACAAAAAAAAATGCATCAAAAAACTCACAGGATGACATCAAACAATAGACAAATCCACTGTTTGGGTGGTTCAACTCCAATTTTTCATTAATTGATAAACCAAGAAGACAGAAAATCAGTAAGGATAAAGCTGATCTCAATACCAGTCACCCTGATCTAATGACATTTACAGAATAATCCAACAATAGCAGTATACTCATTCAACTTAGGGTTTCATGGGATGGTCACCAAAAATATATAAATATGAATAGTCTGGAAAATGCACTTTAAAATCTTAAAAGTACAAAAAACATACAAAGAATATTCTCAGAAACATTGGGATTAGACTAGAAAACAATAATAGAAAGATGGCTGAAAAATCCCCAAATATATGCAGATTAAACAAGTCACAGGTAAACATGGGTAAATGAAGAGGTTTCAAGAGAAAGTTTAAACATATTCAAAGTAAATGAAAATGAAAATATCACTTGTTAAGTTTGTGCCATGCAATGGAATCAGTGCTTAAAGTGAAATTTATAGCATTAAATGCCCATGTTCGAAAGGAAGATTTAAAATAGAAAAACTAAATTTTATGTATAGGAAGTAAGAACAAGATAAACAATATAAACTACAATGAGCATAAGTCATTAAAATTAGAACAGAAATTAAGGACATTGAAAACAGGAAAACAATAGAGAAAAAATCATAACAAACAGAGAAACAAAAGAATAATTAAATTGATTAACAACTCTCCAGGCTCACCAAAAAAGAAAGAGAGAAGACACAAACTACTGATATGAAAGAGAAGCCATCACTACTGATGGATATTAAAGTTTCAAGGGAATTTAAAAGATTATAAAGAAATAATAACAACTCTATGTTCACAAACTTGATACCTTAGATGAGATGGACAAATTCTTTAAAAGACACAGACTACTAATACTCACACACAAAAAGATATAAAGATATAATATGAATAGTTCTATATCCATTAAAGAAACTGAATCAATAATGAGTATCATTCCAAAAACAGAAACATCATACCCAGATGGTTTCATTGGTGAATTCTGTCATCCACTTGAGGAAGGAATAATGTCAATTCTTCACAATTACCTTTAGAAATTCAAAGCAGAGGGAACATTTTCTAACTTATTCTGTGAGACCAACATTATTCTAATACCAAAACCAGTTAAAGACATTACAAGAAAGGAAAACTGCTTACCAATCTCTCTCATGGACATAGATGCAAAATCCTCAGCGGAATATTAGCAACTAAAATTCCACAATGTATAAACCGTGACCAAATGAGATTTATAACAGGTATGTAAGACTAAGTTGACATTTAAAATGTCAACATAATACAACACAACAATAAATTAGAAAAGTCAAATGATTATATCAATTGATGCAGGAGAGGTATATGATAAACTCTAACACCCATTCATGATAAAACTACCTCATGTAGCCCGATGTGAATATTATGCATTACAAGCCTGTATCAAAATATCTCATGTACCCACACACACACATATATATGTGTGTGTGTGTGTGTATACATATATATACCTACTATGTGCCCACAAAAATTAAAAATTAATTTTGATAGCTAATTATGATGTTAGTGTTTCTAACATTTCTACTCTTGTAAACAAACTAGGAGTAGAAGATAACTTTCTCACTTTGATGAAAATATCTACAAAAATCTACAGCTAACATTATGTTTAACAGTGAAAACCTGGACACTTCCCCTAAGATGAGGAACAACGAAGGATGTTCTCTCTCACCACTCCTGTTGAATATCATATTGGAATTCCTAGCTAGTGCAATGAGAAAATAAGAGAAAATTAAAATGTATACAGATTGGGGTAGAAGAATTAAACTGTTTGAAAATGTCATGATTATTTATGTAAAATTCAAAAGTCTATCACAAATACTCCTGGAACTGATAAGCTAGTGTATTGAAGTCACATGATGAAAGTTATCTACAAAAATCAATTGATGTCCCATATTCTAGCAGTAATTAGAATTTAAAATTTTAGGAAATACTCAAGATACAATACCAATTAAAATAGTAACAACATAAAAATGATAATCTATCAAAATATATGCAGGATCCATATATGCAGAAAACTATAAAACTCTGATGAAATAAATAAAAGAATATTTGAAATAGATATTCCATGTTCGCAGACTGAAACATTTAAGATTGGTAAAATGTTATTTTTTTCTAAATGAATCTATAGATAAATGTGATCTCAATCAAAATCCATGCAATATACTTTGCAGATATTGACAAAATTGATTCTAAAGTTTATGCTCAAAGGCAAAAGACAGAATAGCACACACAATATTGGAGATAAAGTTGGAGGACTCAACTTTTTTAAAGTTAGATTTTACCTTTTAGAGAAGTTTTAGTTTAACAGCAAAATTGAGAGGAAAGCAAAAAGATTTCCCATATACCTTCTCCCTCCACACATGAATAGCCTTTTTCATTGTCACTACCCACCGCCCACCAGAATTGCACATTTGTCACAATTGATAATCCTTCATTGAATGCCAAAATTTAAACTGTTTGCTTTGACCTGTCTTGTGCCGTTTTCCAAAAGTTTTGTAAGTGTGGTCTCTCCAAGTTTACATTTTAGAATATTCTGAACTTTGGTAATAGCATTAGACAGGTAATAGTTGGAAATACCAAAAATATTGATACTGTCAAATGTAGGAAAATTCAAATTGTATTTCTGAAAGTAATAAATATGTATCTTTATATGCATTACTTACTTTTGTATATGAAAAGAGACCTATTTTTATCTAAGAAATATAAAGGATGTCATAAATGTCATAAAATGCTCATGTAGAAAATGTGTTTGCTCATTTTTACTGTGCTAAATACAAATAAGAAACACTAACTTTACCATGTAACTTATTTTAATTGAGACCTACATCAACATATTTGAGAAAGAAGAGATAGTAAGGATCGTAGCTTCTTCCTATATTTTCTTACTTAAACTCTAACACTTGGCAAAAACCTTTTTTATCTCGTTTAAGACAAACAGGCATATGAATTGAAAATAAAAAGTGAGAGAGTAAAAGTAGCTTTGTCTATTTTTCTTACTTTTTATTGCATTTTTTGGATAACTAGAAATATTATTGAACGTTTACTCAAGTTAGATGTATCTCAAGAAAGCTGATGGTATATGCTTTTAAAAATTCACTGGAAAAGTTATAAAATATAAAAAAGACTATGGCTTACTTACACTTTGGATAAAAAAACTATTTGGGATGTTAACATCTTGTCCTCCTTCCATAAAATTGTTGAACATTAGCAGCAAATGGCATTCAAATCTTGTTGCCATAGATATATTAAAGTTTCTGGCAGGTCACTGCTTTGTGTCATGATCTGTCTCTGGGTAACATGTTCTTGTCTAGGGAAGAAATACTTGCCAGGAGCAGAATGGGGATTAACATGGTGTCAGCATTGTGGAAAAGTCAACATTTGTTCTGTAGTTCACTGCAAGACTAACAAAAATGAAAGGCAAGTCTAGTAGAGTAATAGTAAGGAACAAAGTAATCATGTGAAAGGAGGGCTGGGTTCCCAAAGTAAATTATTTCATTTTATATTTCTTGTGTATTAATTGCTAGGGCTACCATTAAAAACTATCATAAACTGGGTAGTTTAAACCCAAACAAATGTATTATTTCACAGTTCTGGAGGCTAGCAGTTCCAGATCAAGGTATATCTTTGTCCACTTGTGCTGCTATAAAATAATGCCTGAGGTGGGGTAATTTATAAACAAACAAGATTTATTGGGCTCATAGTTCTACAGTCTGTACAAGAAGCATGGCATGGACATTTGCATCTGATGAGGGCCTCAAACTGCTTCCACTCCTAGCAGAAGGGGAAAGGGATCTGGTGTACACATGGTGGGAGCAGAAGCAAAAGACAGAAAAGAAGAGGTGCCAGGATCTTTTCAACAACCAGATCTCTCAGGTACTAAGAGTGAGAACTTACTCCCAGGAGAATGGACCAGGGCATTCATTAGGGATTCACCCCCACAATTCAAGCACCTCTTACCAGGGTCTACTCCCAATATCAGGATTCAAATTTCAACACAAGACTTGGTGGAACCAAACAGCCCATACCTAAAGCATAGGAAGGTATCAGCAATATTGGTTTCTTCTGAGAAATATGAGGAAAGAAATTGTTCTACATCTCTCTCTTTGGCCTGTAGACAGCCATCTTGTTCCTGTGTCTCTATATCATCTGTCTTCTGTACCTTTCTCTGCATCCAAATATTTCCTTTTTTTGAGGACAACTTTTATGTTGAATGAGTACTCATGTTAATGACCTCACTTTAACTTGATTACCTCTGTATAAATTTTATCTCCAAATCAGTTCACGTTCTGAGATACTGAGGGTTAGGACTCTGACGTAGGATTTGGAGGTAACACAACTAAGCCCATAGCACCATGAAATACCAAGTGATAGTTATTTTACCAAAAACTTCCTGAGGCTCTAGTTTCAGTTGGTCACCCTTACCAATATATTCATATTATGTGTGGGATATAAGTAACTAGTCAAAAAAATTACACTTTACAATGTATTAAACATATGTAAAAAGAAAAATATTGGTTAAAATGCTGACTCTATTTTGATCAATGTAACATCTGCAAGCACTTGCAATTTTGGATTTAAAGGCAAATCTTGTGGGCGGGGCATGTTTTAAATCTTTTGCCTTGAAACTACATCAGATCAAGCTCATCAGAATAACCTTTGGTACAGTAGATTTGGCAACAAGATAGCTATATAGCTGTTAGGTTTGTTTGGAAACAATTGCAAAGGTAATGTAATTTCCATTGACATTTTTGAATTATCTAATGTAAACACCATGTTAAACATTGTAGTAATAGATTTTAACTTTTGAGGATTAGGTAGTGTTAGAGGGACTGAGTTTTTTTTCTCTTTACTGAAACAACTAAAAATAAGGAAACTATATGGAATGATGATTCTCTGAACATTGAAACAATGTAGTTTTTTTTTTTGTCACCTAGAGAAATACCACCCATAGAAAAACACTCAACGTCATTAGCCATTAGGGAAATTCAAATCAAGATCACAGGGAGAGATTACGTTACACCCATTAGGATGGTTTTAATCAAAAAGGCTAGACAATAACAAGGATTGACAATAATTTGGAGAAACTAGAAACCCCATTAGCATAGTTGCTAATGGGAATGTAAAATAGTAGAACCACTTTGGAAAACAGTTGTGCAGTTCCTGAAAATGTTAGACAGAATTATTTTATGACTCAGCAATTCTGCTAGATATTTACCTACAAACAAAAATATATGTCCACACAAAATTTGTAGTCAAATGGTTAGATTATGGCAGTATTATTTATAAAACCCCAAATCAGAAGAGCCAAAAATCCACTCTACTTTTGAAACAACAAAAATGTAGTAGATCCATACAATAAATTATGATTTTGCAATAAAAAAGAATGAATTATTGCTACATGAAACAACATGAATAACATTATGCTAAATGAAGAAGGAAAGTCACAAATATTACACATTTTTTTAATCTGGTTAAATGAAACACCAGACTAGGCAAATACAAACTCAGAAAGTAGGTTAATTGTTTTCTTATGAGACCTTTCGGGTGTTGTGACCAATGGTGCCTTTGTTCGAGTTTTACTTGGGACCACTGGGCTCAATCCAAACACTCAGCCTGGCAGGCTACACTCAGCTCATACTATTGACTTAGATTCCATGCCTTCAAGAGAGATCATGAGTCAGGCATGAAGTAGCAAGGGGTGTGTAAGTGAGCATGGATTCTGGCCGCTACGCCATCACACACACTGACTGCTGCTGTGGGGCAGGCAGCTCCAGGTGCCAGCATGGATACTAGCTCTCTGTGAGGCTGTGGCTGTACCAGGTACACCACAGCAGCTTCCACAGCTCACACCAGGAAATGTGGTGGCACCCAGAAGCTTGGAGATGCCAGGAACCACCGGGTCCAAAACAGGGAGTTACAGCTATGTCTTAGGGAGCTCCCAAGTCTAGGTTCCCTGAACAGCTACAGCTTTTCCCTTCTTCCCTTCTTTTCTTTGCCCGCAATGTGGTGAGCAAGGGACATGTTTCAGCCCTGTTTGTGTTTCAGCTATTTTAGCTTTACCATTCAGAAGGTCCTGAGTTCTTGTTCTGCAACCAGGAAGAATTAGGTATGCAGACAAATGGAGGGTGACACTGAGAAGCTTTATTGAGCAATGGAACACCTCAGAGGGGAGCTGCAGTGGGTAGCCCCTTTTCACAGCCAGGGTGTCCCAACAAATGCTCATTTCCTAGCAGTGAAGAGACCCTGGAGTGGGAAGCTCCTCTCTTCAGACAGGATGTCTTATCATCTCTGCAGCTCGCTGCAGAAAGGAGGCCCTAGAGTAGGTAGCTACTCTCTACAGGCAGGTCAACCCATCATATCTGCAGCTCTCAGCAGAGAAGGTAGCTCCTCTCTGCAACTAGTCTTCCCATCATTTCTCCATCCTCCCAGTAGAGAGGAAGCCCTGGAGTGGGTTGCTGCCCTCTGGAGCTGGTAGCCTCATCTTTGCAGCCCTAAGCAGAGAGGAGCCCCTGGAGTAGGTAGCTCCTTCCTGTAGCTGGTCCTCCCCGTGTCTCCTCAGCACTGACTGGGCCCAGGGCTTTTATGGGCCTCAGAGGGAAGGAAATGAATTGCCAATTGGTACATGGGAAGTTATGGGAGTGCCTAGAAAACCCACCACAATCTGGTCCATGCTACTGGCAGCCAGGTCCCCAACCTTTAGATCCTCCCTGGCCTGAAGTTGAGGCCTCACTGTGGACCCACTATCTTCCATCCAGTGACCTGTCTGCCTCCTGCTGCTGTGCAGGGTGCCTTGGCTCAGTCAGAGTCATTTCTTCCATATATGTATAAATTTATAAGATTTCCCATATATAAATATATATATATATAAATATATATATATATAAATATATATATATATATATAAATGTATACTGGAGTCACTGAATTAAAAGGGTGACAGAAAGATATTTAAAAAATAAATGTCAAAAATTTCCCATACTTTATACCTAACTATACATATATACACACACACATATACGTATATATACACATATATATTTATGTGTATATATATCTTAATATTGTATATGCACAATGTTAAGAAATATATGGTTAATCAAAATAAGTTTGGGAGACTTATATTCAGTTCAGAGTTGTAGAGACATGGAATCATATCCCTCCCACTCTCACAAGAAGTCAAAAGCTGCACAAAATGCAAATTAACAACTCCTCTTGAAGTCACCAGAGAAGAGAGGCACTAGGGTGCACAAGTAACCAAAAATCTGAAGAGACACAGATGCCAGAAGAGGGAAACAACTTTCCAGTATTTGCCTCCTTGGAACAGATTCAGTAGAGCACATTATAAACTGTTAAGAAATTATAGCCAAAAGACTTTAAAGACTTCCTAAAAGGGAAGTGTAGCCAAGTATGAGTATAAAACCCTTGGAGGCCACAGATAAAAGGGAGAAGGAGTCAGTTCTTATGCTCTGCAGGCTTTTTTTCTCCGTTAACCCTACCATGTGCTATCAGAGAAGATTGGAGAAAATCCCGAAGAGGTTTTTCTTGTGGTGGGAGCAGGGAACACTGATTACGGCAGAAATTTTACAGAGGAAGATTTCCCCCATCTTCTTAACAGATTATAAACTTTAATCTGTAGAGGAAAAGCAATAAATACTGTTGCCTGAACCCTTTAGGACATGGGAGGAAGCGCAATGCAGCTAGGGAAAAGAACAGAACAGAAATAAAACAAAACAAAAATGCATTCTCCTTGCGGGGGAATTGCAAGACTACATCATAATACATATTAGGTCTAGTACTTCAGCTCCAAGAGGGCATATAGCACTTGTGAAATCTACACTACTGAAATGTATAGATACAGTTCCTGCATAAGACTAAGGTTGAGTCATAACACCCCAGCCTCCACTCCCCCACCCCACCACCACAGGCTGACAAATACTGGATAAAAATAATGATGGAATATACCTACGAGAGCTGTAGGAGAAAGATTTTTTTTTTTTTTTTTTTTTTTTTTTTTTTTTTTTTTT